>NC_064916.1:355533-455801 GCF_929443795.1 Astur gentilis | reverse complement strand
GGGGGGGGACACCCTATAGGATATAGGGGAGCTGTAGGGGGGGGGGGCAACATTCTATATCCTGGGGGGGGTCCATATTGCTCCTGGGGGGTCCCTGTAGGGCCTGGGAGGGTCCCTATGGTATCTGGGGGGGGGGGGGGGTCCTTATGGTATCTGGAGGGGGGGGGCGACCCTATAGCACCCAAAGATCTGTTGGGCCCCTGGGAAAAGCCCCTATAAGGTCTGGGGGTGTCTGTAGTGCTGGGGGGGTCCCTATAGCTCTCGGGGGTCCCTATAGAGTCCGGTGGTGCCTCTAAATACCTATGGGGACCCCCTATAGCCCCCCAGAGCCCCTAAATACCCCCTGGGGTTCCCTATAGGCCCCCCCCCGAAGCCCTGAATACCCCCTATAGCCCCCCCCCCCCCCGAGACCCTAAATACCTCATGTAGCCCCCCCCCTCAAGCCCCTAAATACTCCCTGGGATCCCCTATAGCTCGCCCCGAGCCCCTACATACCCCCCCACAGGCCCCTAAATAGCCCCTGGTATCCCCTATACCCCCCCTGAGCCCCTAAATAGCCCCTATGGCCCCCCCAACCCCTAAACACACCCTGGGATCCCCTATAGCCCCCCCCCGAGCCCCTAAATACCCCTTGGGATTCCCTATAGCCCTCCCAAGCCCTTAAATACCCTCTACAGCCCCCCCCTCCCCCAGGCCCTAAATGCCCCTGGGGATCCCCTATAGCCCCCCCCAGCCCCTAAATACCCCCTATAGCCCCCCCACCAACTCCTAAATAGCCCTGGGATCGCCTATAGCCCCCCCTCCCCAGACCCTAAATACCCCCTATAGCCCCCTCCAGGCCCCTAAATACCCCTGGGATCCCCTATAGCCCCCCTGAGCCCCTAAATACCCCCTATAGCCCCCCCACAGCCCCCTGAATACCCCCCCACAGGCCCCTAAATACCCCCTGGGATCCCCTATGGCCCCCCCAAGCCCCTAAATACACCCTATAGCCCCCCCCACGAGTTTCTAAATGTCCCTTGGGATCCGCTATAGCCCCCCCAAAGCCCCTAAATACCCCTGGGATCCCCTATAGCCCCCCCAAAGCCCCTAAATACCCCCTGGGATCCCCTATAGCCCCCCCCGAGCCCCTAAATAGCTCCTATAGCCCCCCCCCAACTCCTAAGTACCCCCTGGGATCCCCTATAGCCCCCCCCACGAGGTTCTAAATGCCCCCTGGGATCCCCTATAGCCCCCCCAAAGCCCCTAAATACCCCCTGGGATCCCCTATAGCCCCCCCCCGAGCCCCTAAATAGCCCCTATAGCCCCCCCCCAACTCCTAAATACCCCCTGGGATCCCCTATAGCCCCCCCAAGAGCCCCTAAATACCCCTGGGATCCCCTATAGCCCCCCCCAGGCCCCTAAATACCCCCCCAGGGCCCCCATATACCTCCTGCCCCACATATCTATAGGGGGGTAGCACCTATAGAAAATTCCACCCCCTTTCTCCCTGGGGGGGGGGGGCACCACCCCAACGAGGTGGGGCAGGGACCCACATCCGTCACTGGGGGGAGCTGGGGAGAACTGGGAGCACTGGGGTATAGGGAAGGGCAGGGGGGGAACTGGGAGCACTGGGGGCAACTGGGAGCACTGGGGGCAACTGGGAGCACTGGGGTGTGGGGGACATTGAGGGCAGTGGGGGTAACTGGGGGCAACGGGGCAAATGAGAGGGACTGGGAACGGGGGCATGTGGGGCATACTGGGAGCACTGGGTGCAACGGGGAGGAGTGCTGGGATGGGCGGGGGGGGGTCACTGGGAGGAACTGGGGGCAACTGGGAGCATCGGGGTAAAGGGGAGGAAGTGGGAACGGTGGGTTGTGGGGCATCCTGGGGGTAACTGGGGGCAACTGGGAGAATCTGGGGGGGGGGACGGGGACGTGGAGGACAGTGCGGGCAACTGGGGGCACTGGGACAAATGGGAGGAACTGGGAACTGCGTTCCAACTGGACAAGCCGCGCCGGGGGGAACTGGGACCAGTTTGAGTCCCTCCAGTAAATACTGAGCCCCCCCCCCCCCCAATTAATCTCGAGCCAGGCTCCCCTCCCCGCCCCCACCCAAGTCTTCCCGACGCAAAGCATCATGGGAGCTCGGTGCAAGCTGGGACAGCCCGGGGTTAATTACGGCCGCGTAATTACGACCTTGACGAGTCGCCTGGAGCTCAATTAACACCTGAGCTCGTTAAGAGGCCTCTTAATGAACCCGGAGCTGATTGGGTAACGATGGGCCCAGGGCAAGTCGAGACGATCCAGGAGGGGGGCTGAGTCAGCCCAACCCAACCCAACCCAGTCCAACCCAGTGACGGGCTTGGCTTCAACTGGGATTTCCCGAGAACTGGAAGGACCCGCTGGAGCAGCGGCTCCCTGCCCCCGAGGTACCGACCTGGGAGGTTCCACAGGGTCTTCTGGGGTTGGACTGGGAGGAACTGGGAGGCCCCTGGGGAGGAAGAGGAGAAGGCGGTGAGCTCATCTCCTCTCCTTCTGGAGGGACCCAGAGAGAAATGGGATCGGCCACCATGACCGGCACGGGGTCACCGTCCCGCCCTCGGGATCGGCGAGGGGCCGGGGATGGTCACGGGGTTTGTCCAGAGGAGCTGGAGGTGGCCAGGGACGAAGGCAAGGATGGAGAGAAGGAGAAAGGGTGAGAGTCAACCAGGAGGAAACGCCGAAAAAACGGGCAAGGGGAAGGATAAGCCGCGGCTCGGTGATTCTCGACTGTCCTCGGCCAACCCCGCGTCCTGCATCCAGCGAGGAGCCACGGTTCAAGGTTGACCCTCATCAAGGTTGACCCTCATCAAGGTTGACCCTCATCAAAGACGTGTCCCGGCACGTCTTGGCCAACCCTGCATCCAGGAAGGAGCCACGGTTCAAGGTTGACCCTCACCGAAGATGCGTCCCGGCACGTCTCGGCCAACCCTGCATCCAGGAAGGAGCCACGGTTCAAGGTTGACCCTCATCAAGGTTGACCCTCATCAAAGACGTGTCCCGGCACGTCTCGGCCAACCCTGCATCCAGGAAGGAGCCACAGTTCAAGGTTGACCCTCACCGAAGATGCGTCCCGGCACGTCTCGGCCAACCCTGCATCCAGGAAGGAGCCACGGTTCAAGGTTGACCCTCATCAAGGTTGACCCTCATCAAGGTTGACCCTCATCAAAGACGTGTCCCGGCACGTCTTGGCCAACCCTGCATCCAGGAAGGAGCCACGGTTCAAGGTTGACCCTCACCGAAGATGCGTCCCAGCACGTCTTGGCCAACCCTGCATCCAGGAAGGAGCCACGGTTCAAGGTTGACCCTCATCAAGGTTGACCCTCACCAAAGATGTGTCCTGGCACAACTCGGCCAACCCTGCATCCAGGAAGGAGCCACGGTTCAAGGTTGACCCTCACCGAAGATGCGTCCCGGCACGTCTCGGCCAACCCTGCATCCAGGAAGGAGCCACGGTTCAAGGTTGACCCCCATCGAAGACACGTCCCGGCACATCTCGGCCAACCCTGCATCCAGTAAGGAGCCACGGTTCAAGGTTGACCCTCACCAAAGACGCTTCCCGGCACGTGTCGGCATCCAATGAGGAGCCACGGTTCAAGGTGGACCCTCACCGAAGACACGTCCCGGCATGTCTTGGCCAACCCCGCATCCAGTAAGGAGCCACGGTTCAAGGTTGACCCTCATCAAGGTTGACCCTCACCAAAGATGTGTCCTGGCACATCTTGGCCAACCCTGCGTCCAGCAAGGAGCCACGGTTCAAGGTTGACCCTCACCGAAGACACATCCCGGCACGTCTCGGCCAACCCTGGTCCCGCCCCCAACGAGAAGCCACGTTTTAGGCTTGACTCCTACTGGAGACACTTCCTGGTGGCCTCTTGACCACCTTCTCCATCCCTAGGTCCTGCATCCCTCATGGAGCTATGGTTTGGAGTCCAACCCCATCAAAGACACGTCCTGGTGCCACCTCAATCATCCTCGTCCAATCCCAGGTCTTACAGCCAGGGAGGAGCCCCATTTTGGGTCCGACCCCATCCGAGATGTGTCCTGGTGCCTTCTCGACTATCCCCATCCGACCCATGTCCTGTGTCCAATGAGGATCCACGTTTCGGGGTGGATCCCATCAGAGCTGCGTCCCGATCTCCTCTCTACTGTCCTCACGCGACCCCAGGTCTTGCACCCATCAAGGAGCCACGTTTTGGGGTCGAACCCACTGGAGATGCGTCCTGGTGTCCTCCCACCCATCTCCATCCAGCTCCAGGTCCTGGTATCCCCCAAGGAGCCACGTTTTGGGGTCGAACCCACTGGAGATGCATCCTGGTGTCCTCCCACCCATCCTGATCCAGCTCCAGGTTCTGGTATCCCCCAAGGAGCCACGTTTTGGGGTCGAACCCACTGGAGATGCGTCCTGGTGTCCTCCCACCCATCTTTATCCAGCTCCAGGTTCTGATATCCACCAAGGAGCCACGTTTTGGGGTCGAACCCACTGGAGATGCGTCCTGGTGTCCTCCCACCCATCTTTATCCAGCTCCAGGTCCTGGTATCCCCCAAGGAGCCACGTTTTGGGGTCAAACCCACTGGAGATGCGTCCTGGTGTCCTCCCACCCATCTCCATCCAGCTCCAGGTCCTGGTATCCCCCAAGGAGCCACGTTTTGGGGTCGAACCCACTGGAGATGCGTCCTGGTGTCCTCCCACCCATCTCCATCCAGCTCCAGGTCCTGGTATCCCCCAAGGAGCCACGTTTTGGGGTCGAACCCACTGGAGATGCGTCCTGGTGTCCTCCCACCCATCTTTATCCAGCTCCAGGTCCTGGTGAGGAGCCACGTTTTGGGGTCGAACCCACTGGAGATGCATCCTGGTGTCCTCCCAACTATCTTCATCCAACTCCAGGTCCTGGTATCCACCAAGGAGCCACGTTTTGGGGTCGAACCCACTGGAGATGCGTCCTGGTGTCCTCCCACCCATCTCCATCCAGCTCCAGGTCCTGGTATCCCCCAAGGAGCCACGTTTTGGGGTCGAACCCACTGGAGATGCGTCCTGGTGTCCTCCCACCCATCTTTATCCAGCTCCTGGTCCTGGTGAGGAGCCACGTTTTGGGGTCGAACCCACTGGAGATGCATCCTGGTGTCCTCCCAACTATCTTCATCCAACTCCAGGTCCTGGTATCCCCCAGGGAGCCACGTTTTGGGGTCGAACCCACTGGAGATGCATCCCTGGTGTCCTCCCACCCATCTCCATCCAGCTCCAGGTCCTGGTATCCCCCAAGGAGCCACGTTTTGGGGTCGAACCCACTGGAGATGCGTCCTGGTGTCCTCCCACCCATCTCCATCCAGCTCCAGGTCCTGGTATCCCCCAAGGAGCCACGTTTTGGGGTCGAACCCACTGGAGATGCGTCCTGGTGTCCTCCCACCCATCTTTATCCAGCTCCAGGTCCTGGTGAGGAGCCACGTTTTGGGGTCGAACCCACTGGAGATGCATCCTGGTGTCCTCCCAACTATCTTCATCCAACTCCAGGTCCTGGTATCCACCAAGGAGCCACGTTTTGGGGTCGAACCCACTGGAGATGCGTCCTGGTGTCCTCCCACCCATCTCCATCCCAGCTCCAGGTCCTGGTATCCCCCAAGGAGCCACGTTTTGGGGGTCGAACCCACTGGAGATGCATCCCTGGTGTCCTCCCACCCATCTTTATCCAGCTCCAGGTCCTGGTATCCATCGAGGAGCCACATTTTGGGGTCAATCCCACCATCCCAGTGACCTCCCAGCCCTCTCATCCCCCACCTCCCCAGTGGAACCACCCGACACGACACCAGATTTTTTCCGGAGCCGGGCGGAAGATGCCGGAACCGTGGCTGGATTAGAGGAGAAGGCGGAGGAAGACGTTTTCCTCCTCCCAGCCCCGGATAAAAACCCGGGAGTCGGCGTTGGCAGGAGGAAGACGCGCCGGCGGCCGCGGCGCTTCTACCGCTTTGGGTGGAAATTCCCTTTTTTCTTTTTTTTTTTTTTTTTTTCCCGTGGCCCCCCCCCCCCCCGGAAACCCCCCCCCCGGTAGGAAGATGGACCCCTGGGGTTGGGGTGAGGGTGGGGTGGGGGGGTGGTATCCACTGGGGGAGGGGGGTGGGGGGTGGGGGGGGTCCCTGGTGACCCCCCCGGGGGGGGGTGGTCAGGGTGGCTCCATGGGATTCCCTCGTCCCTCCCCCGCTCCCCTCCCTCCGGTCGTTCTTGTCCTCCAGTCCCCTTCCCTGTCCTCCTTTCCCATCCTCTTTCCCATCCTCTTTCCCATCCTGTTTTCCCCCCCTTTTCCCCCCTTTTCCCCCCTTTTCCCCCCCTTTTCCCCCCTTTTCCCCCCTTTTCCCCCCTTTTTCCCTCTTTTTCCCTCTTTTTCCTTCTTTATTCCCCCTTTTTCCACCTTTTCTCCCTCTTTTCTCCCTCTTTTCTCCCTCTTTTCTCCCTCTTTTCTCCCTCTTTTCTCCCTCTTTTCTCCCTCTTTTCTCCCTCTTTTCTCCCTCTTTTCTCCCTCTTTTTTCCCTCTTTTCTCCCTCTTTTCCCCCTCTTTTCCCCCTCTTTTCCCTCTCTTTTCCCCCCTTTTCCCCCTTTTCCCCCTTTCCCCCCCTTTTTCCCCCTTTTCTCCCTCCTCCTTTCCCCCTTCCCCCCCTTTCCTCCCCTTCCCCCCTCTTCCCCCCTTTTTTCCCCCCCTTGCCACCCCTTTCCTCCTGTTTCCACCCTGTTTCCCCCCTTTTTCCCCTTCCCCCCCCTTTTTCCCCTTTCCCCCCCTTTTTCCCCTTTTTCCCTTCTCTCTCCTCTTTTCCCTCCCGACCCCCCGGGTCCCTAAAGGTCCCTCTCCCCCCACGACCCCCCCCACGACCCCCACCCACGACCGGACTCACCCCCCCCCCCCCATCTCCCCGCAGCTCCCGGCCCCCCCGGCATGAAGGTCGTGGTCGTGATGCTCCTGGCGCTGGGAGCCACAGGTAGGACACGTCCTGGGACCCCCGTGGGACCCCCACGGCCACCAGTGGGACCCCCGTGGCCGCTCAAGGGACCCCCGTGTCTGCTCAGGAGAGTCCCATGTTCACCCCAGAGGTCCCATGCCCACCCACGGGACCCCCACGCCCACCTTGGTTGCCCCACGGCCACCCACGGGACCCCCACGCCCACCTTGGATGCCCCACGGGACCCCCACGTCCACCTTGGTTGCCCCACGGCCACCCATGGGACCCCCACGCCCACCTTGGATGCCCCACAACCACCCATAGGACCCCCACATCCACCTTGGATGCCCCACGGCCACCCACGGGACCCCCACGCCTACTTTGGGTGCCCCACAGGACACCCATCCCCATCTTGGAAGCCCCGTGGGACCCCAATGCCCACCTTAGATGCCCCACAACCACCCATGGGACCCCCACACCCACCTTTGATGCCCCATGGGACCCCCATGTCCACTTTGGAAGCCCCATGGGACCCCCACGTCTACCTTGGGTGTCCCTCATCCCACCTATGGGACATCCCCCGTCCATCTGCGGGACCCCCGTGTCCACCCCAGGGCTACCACGTCTACCCGTGGGACCACCGAGTCCACCCTGGGGGTCCTTGTCTGTCATGGGTGTCCCCACATCCACCTTGGGTGCTCCCCCGCATCCAACCTTCTGTATCTGGCATGGGTGCCCCACCCCATGCCCACCCCTTGGGCCCCTCGTTCACCTACGAGACCCCCACGTCTCTCCCAGTTGACCCCAGGTCCACCCCATTGACCTCCTGGTCTCTCCCAAACTGGTCCAACCTCTTGACGGGGGGACACGGGGACAGGGAGACCGTGTCACACCAGGAGGGTCCCAGTCAACCCGTGTCCCACGTCCACTGGCATGGGTGACGTCAGAGAGGGTCCCAGACCCCAAAGACCCCCACGTCTCTCCCAGTTGACCCCAGGTCCATCCCATTGACCTCCAGGTCCACCCCATCGACCTCCTGGTCTCTCCCAAACATGTCCGACCTCTTGAGGGGACACTGGGATGGGGCGACCATGTCACACCAGGAGGGTCCCAGCCTACCCGTGTCCCACGTCCACTGGGATGGGCGACATCAGAGAGGGTCCCAGACCCACCCGTGTCACGTCCCTTTGTCCCCACAGCCTCGAGGAACGTCCTGTGGGTGATCGAGGGGACCTCCTGCGACCTGCCCTGGCAGGCCGCCCTCTTCAAAGGCGAGAAGTTCATCTGCGGCGGGACGTTGGTGGAGAAGAATTGGGTGCTGACGGCCGCCCACTGCCACGTCCCGGGGTAGGAGGTCACGGGCGCGACGGTGCCCGGCGGGTTTGGTGTCGATGGGTTTGAGGTCAACCAAGTGGGAAGGTTGATGGCATCTCAGCAGAGCTTCGCTCTGCCCCTTTTCTGCTCGCGTGGAACCTAAACTCTGCCGGTTTGGGGTTTGTTGGGTTTTTTTTTGGAGAGGGAAGCCATAACCTTAACTCTGCCCTTTTCTGCTTTTGCTTCTTCTGCCCTTACCATGGCTCCGATTCTCGGCTTGGTGGTGGGTCCCCGTGGCTCCCTGTGTCCAACACGGACCCCACCGCCACCAACCCCGATGCCCCTTTGGCTCCATCAGCTTCATCGGCGTGCGGCTGGGGGGCCAGACCCACAAGGACCCGGGTGGCACCGAGCAGTGGCGGTACTCGGCCAAAGTCTTCAAGTACCCGCGTTACAACGAGACCACCAAGGACGGCGACTTGATGCTCATCAAGTTCCTCCTGCCCGTCCACGTCAACAAGCAGGTGAAACCACTGCCGCTGGCCTCCCGCTGCCCCGTGCCCGGCGAGACCTGCCAGATCTCAGGCTGGGGATCCACCACCAGCCCTGAAGGTACGAAGCCGCTCATCTGGGGACCCAGACATCCCACCCCAGGGAGCCGGGTGGCCGGGTTGTCCCCAAAAGTCATCCCTTCCAGTCCCGTTGGTCCTACTCTAACCCTTGGGCAACCTCAACCCCTGAGGGAACCCAGGTTGGGTGACCTTCTCAGGAAGCCTTGGAGCTCCCGCTCCGTACCAACAAGTAAAATAGGGGAAATGAGCTCCAGGGCAAAGAAGACAAGGTTGTCCAAGCTGGGTCGCTTGCTCCGACCCCTCCCAAGGTGACCTCGTGCCCTCCATCACCCACAGTCACCTTCCCTGAGGATCTCCACTGCACCAAGGTCACCATCGTCTCGGAAGAGCAGTGCCGGCGCATCTACTCCGACTCCATCACGGCCAACATGGTGTGCGCGGGCGAATCCCGCAGTCGGGCTGACTCCTGTCAGGTGGGTTTGGGGGGGGGGGGGGCGGCCGTTTGGATGAGGTCCCACGAGGGAAGGTATTTGGGCTGAGAACGGGCACAATTCGGTGCAGCCGGCAGCACCTAGAGGGGATTTGGGTAACCGGGGGTGGGAGGTGAGACGGTGTCGTTCAGCGCGGGGGAGAGGAGAGAATCTCCTTGGTGGGATTTTTTGTTGGTGGAGATGCCAGGCCAGCCCCAAAACGACCCCAAATTTGGGGTGATTCTTTGGGGTGGGCCGTGAATCCCTGACCCCCGCACGTCCCCCGCTCTTGCCTCGTCAGGGTGACTCCGGGGGACCCCTCATGTGTGATGGGCGACTCCAGGGTATCGTTTCTTGGGGCCCGGGCATCTGCGGGGACCCCAAGAAACCCGGCGTCTACGTCAACCTCTGCAAATACACTTGGTGGCTCCAGGACACCATGAGAAGGAACTAAGCCCCCAGCCCCAAATCCATCCCACAGCCCCAACGGCCGTGGGATGGACTCCACAGCTCCTCCTCCTTCTCCTCCTCCTCCTCCCTGATGAAGGTCCCCCTGAGCCGGCCGGTCCGAGCGCTGGGGTACGTGCCCTGGGGAGGGGGCGGACAGGGGTTGACCACGGAGCCCTGTTGAGATGTCGACGAATAAAGTTTTTTTGACGTGGCTTTTCACCATGTCTTCAACGGGTGGAGCACAGGTCTGGCAGGTCAAGGTGCCCTGAGTTGCCCCAGATCTCGTAGGGGCAGGAGAAGACCCGGCTCACCGTCTTTGGGGGAGACCTGTTGGCCCCGTCATGGTGTTGACCCGTTGAGTCCACCATGGGGTAGACCTGTTGACCCTACTACAGGTAGACCTGGTGACCCCACCATGGGGCAGATCTGATGGCCCCACCATGGGGTAGACCTGTTGGCCTTACTACAGGTAGACCTGGTGACTCCACCGTGGGGCAGACCACCATCAGTTAGACCTGTTGACCCCACCGTGGGGCAGATCTGATGGACCCACCATGAGTTAGACCTCTTGACCCCACCATGGGGCAGATCTGATGGCCCCACCATGAGTTAGACCTCTTGACCCCACCGTGGGGCAGATCTGATGGCCCCACCATGGGGTAGACCTGTTGGCCTTACTACAGGTAGACCTGGTGACTCCACCGTGGGGCAGACCACCATCAGTTAGACCTGTTGACCCCACCGTGGGGCAGATCTGATGGCCCCACCATGAGTTAGACCTCTTGACCCCACCGTGGGGCAGATCTGATGGCCCCACCGTGAGTTAGACCTCTTGACCCTACTGTAGGTAGACCCGTTGACCCCGCCGTGGGGCAGACCCATTGGTACCACCGTGGGGCAGACCCATTGGCCATTTTGGGGTCACCCAGGACTCTTTGCGCCGCCATGGGGGGACAAAAATCCAGCTTGGTGTCCCCCCCGCAAAGAGCAACAAGCCCTTGAGATACCCTGGAGCCAGACCCTCCTTCTCGGTGCCCTTCATCCCAGCCCCATCTTCATGGGCCGATACGTGACCAGGGGAGGACTTCCCATCCCCAGAGGGGAGAAATTTCCCCATGACTCAGCGGGAGCAGAAGGGGCCAAATTTCCCCACCTGGGGTAACCCTGGCAGCGGCTCAGGACCGTTTCGCCTCCCCGAGGAGGAGCATCCACCCAAGGCCCCGCTGGCTGGCGAGCGGGAAGAAATCACCTGCTGGAGGCCAAATTTACTCGTTCCCCGTGGAGCTGAGGCCACCATTTTTCCCCTCCGTGGGGTCATCACGGTCCCTTCTTGGTGGTGAGGTGGGATGGAGAAAGCGGCGGTTGGGGGAGGGGGTGTTGGTGGGCAGCGGACGCATCTCGACGACTTCCCCGGTGCAAGAGGAGATTTGGCAAGGTCACACCATCACGTGTCGTTCCCCCGTGGCTCAGCGGGGCAGGGAGCGACGCCGGTCACCTTGCGCAAGTTGTCACCCTCCCTCTTCCCCCACGTGGCCGAGGTTTGTCGCGTTGGAGGGTGTGGGCCTCGTCTGGGCGCCGCGGTGGGGAAAGAGGCTTTGGTCCGGGTCCAAATCCCCACGGAGGTATTGCCCGGCATTGCTGGGGCCGACGGTGGCCACCGGTGGCTTCCAGCTCTCGTTCAGGGTTTTGCCGGAAGGTTCAACCACCTTTCAGCATTCCACGAAGGAGGTTGGAGTTGGAGGGTCCCACGTTGGTGGCCATGTGGTGGCCTGCCATGCTGGGCTTCAGCGTAGGCAACACCAGCTCGTCCTTCATCCATGGAGGGCTGGTCAACGTGTTCATGGAGATGTGGTCAGTATGTTCATGGAGATGTGGTCAGTGTGTTCATGGAGATGTGGTCAGTGTGTTCATGGAGGTGTGGTCAATGTGTCCATAGAGATCTGGTCAGTGTGTCCACAGAGGTCTGGTCAACGTGTCCACGGAGGTCTGGTCAACGTGTCCACAGAGGTCTGGTCAACGTGTCCACGGAGGTCTGGTCAACGTGTCCACAGAGGTCTGGTCAACATGTCCACGGAGGTCTGGTCAATGTGTCGACGGAGGTCTGGTCAACGTGTCCACGGAGGTCTGGTCAACGTGTCCACGGAGGTCTGGTCAACATGTCCACGGAGGTCTGGTCAACGCATCCATGGAGGTCTGGTCAACGCATTCACGGAGGTCTGGTCAACGTGTCCACTGGGATCTATCAACATGTTTATGAAGGCACAGTCAAGGCATCCATTGGGCTCTACCTAACATGTCTCTGGAGGTCTACTGAGGTCTACCCCCTGTGCCTATGGAGGGTTGGTCACCACGTTGTTGGGGTCTACGCAACAAGGCTGTGGAGATCTGGTCACTGCAGCCCTTGGGAGTAGGTCAAAATGTTCACGGAGGTGTAGGTGACACAGCCGGGTCCGTGGGGTCCGGCAAGTCACCGTGTCCGTGGAGGTGAAGTTGAACCGTCCCTTAATCGAGCCAAAAGGACCACCACGGAGCCTGAAGATGAGCCACCGACGGGGAAGGGGACGCCAACTGGCAACCATGGGTGGACGAGGACGTCTCTGGGTCCATGCGGAGCGTGGCCGCTGCCACCGCCCGCGAGAAACTGGCACCCGTCACCATCACACCCGTGTCCCCTGTGTCACCCAGGGCGATGCCACCCAACTGGGGTCACCCAGGGCGCTGCCACCCACGGCGCTGCCACTCCGCGTGTCAACCGGGGCCACCGACCGTGTCACCCAGGGCAATGCCACCACTTGTGTCACACACACACACACCCCCACCCCCACACCGGGGGGACCACCCTCGACATGGTGGTCCCAGGGTGGTGAGGACATCTGGGAGGGGATGGAGGGTGGCACGTCCCCTCCCTGCCCCTGTAAACTGGTGGGGGGGGGGGGGGGGGGGGGGGGTCAGGAGGTCCTGGGTGGCCCTGAACAGTGGGTGGCAGGCCCAGGCTGGCACCGGCTAATTAGGTAATTGGCACTAATTACGCCGCTGCAGATGGGAGCTGAGGAACTGGGAGAACTGGTCGGACCCGGCCCCAGCCCCCAGCGCTGTGCTAACGTCATCACCCACCCCCCCCCCCCCCCCCCCGCCTTCTCCATGGGGCTCTGGGGCCCCTCACGTGCTTCCCCACGGGTGTCCCCCCCCCATGTCTCGACTTGTGCCCCCCCCGTGTCCCCCCTTGTGTCCCCACATCCCCTCGTGTTTCTCCGTGTCACCTCGTGTGCCCCACGTCCCCTCATGTCCCCCCCCCTCCACGTCCCCCTATGCCCCCCCCAATGTCCCTTCACGGTCCCCCGTGTCCCCTCAACGTGTCCCCATGTCCCCTCATGAGCTCCCTGTCCCCTCACGTGCCCCCTGCGTCCCTTCACGTCCCCTTGGACACCCCATGTCACCCCCCCCAAGACCACGAGCTCTCCTCTTCCCTCACGTGTCCCCTGTCCCCACCCAGGATCTCCGTTCCTCTTGGGGGACCCCGTGTCCCCTCGCAAAGTCCCCCAGTCCCCTCATGTCCCCATGGATGGGATCCCCACGGATGGGATCTTGGTGGACCTTCACGGCCGAGGATGTCTACAGAGCAGATCCCCATGGATGGGATCCCCACGGATGGGATCTTGGTGGACCTTCACGGCCGAGGATGTCTACAGAGCAGATCCCCATGGATGGGATCCCCACGGATGGGATCTTGGTGGACCTTCACGGCCGAGGATGTCTACAGAGCAGATCCCCATGGGTGGGATCTCAGTGGACTGGATCTCCACGGCTGTTGGTGTCTGTAGGGTGGATCCCCACAGGCGGCATCCCCAAGGATGGGATCCCTGTGGTTTGAAGCCCTGTGGATTTGACCTCCACGTCCTCCGGGATCACCATATCGTCCCCCTTCATGGGCGGCATCTCCATGGACAGGATCCCAGCGGATGACATCTCTGCCCACCACATCTCTCCACCGGGATCACCGTGGCCCAGGTACTCTGTAGAAGGGATCCCCATGGATGGGACATCCACAGATGATCTCCGCAGCTGACCACTCCACGGACAAGATCTCCCCAGGTGGGATCCCCGTAGCTGAGATCAACATGGACCAGGCCTCCATGGATGGGATTTCCATGGCCTAAATCTCCACGGATGGGATCTTAGTGGACCAGACCTCCTGGTGGACAGGATCCTGGTGGATGGGATCTTTGTGGACCATCTTTCCATGGGAGAAGATCACCGGGAACAGGAGACTGGTGGATTAGCTCTCCATAGACCAGACCTCCATGGGTTGGGATCTCCACCGGGTGGCATCCTGGTAGATGAGACCGCCATGGGCCAGGCCGCCACAGATGGGCTTCCCAAGGCCACAGCCTCTTCGGTGAGGATCTCCACAGACCAGATCTCCATGGATCTCCTGGGATAGCCGCTCTTCCAGGAGCTCCAGCTTTACCTCCAGGTTTAGGACCAAACCCAGCCCCAGGCTTCCTCTTGCCACCAGCAGAGAGCGAGATCAGCAGCTCCAAACCGTGATTCATCCCAACCCGGCCTTTCCTTTCATCAGGACTCAGCTCCTGGGCTTCTCCGCCCTTAATTGCTCGTCAGGCTGTTAATTGCCTTGAGCTGCTCCCAGCCTCGTCTCCTCTCCCTGCCCTGCCGAAGGGGCCATTGAAGAGGCACGGAGGTGCCTTCAAAGCCACCCCTGGAGCTCCTGCACCCACGTGGCGGCTCTGGTTCCACCAAAGTGGAGGTTGGCCAGGCTAGGGTGGCTTTAGAGGACCCATCGGTGTCCAAAAATCCTTCCGAGACCTTCCCGCTGCAGGACGTGCCGGACCTCAAGCACGGCTCTCCAAGACGAGAAGAACCATCGGCGAAGATGTTTTGAACCTTCCGGAAAGAGGTGCCGGGGTGGGGGCTGACGAGCGCCGCTGAGCTCAGCGAAAATTTCGGCCCACCCGCCCAGAGCTTGGCTCACATCCCGGCACACGCAAGTGAAATCCGCCCCGGGAAGGGCCGGGAGACGCCGGGGTCCTCGACTGGTGTCACCACCTCTGGGGTGGAGATGCCCCAGGTGGCCTTGGAGCTGGTGGGTGACATTGATTGTAGTTGGGTCACCCTCTCCGGGCGCTTCCAACCTCGGAGATCCTCCGTGTTCTTGGGGCTGGGGGAGCGAGGAAGAGGAGGTGACGCATCTCCAGGGTTGGGGCCAGTGTCCGGCTTTGGGGGGACACACACGGATGAGTGACACCCCCATCCCCGACGTCCCCTTGACTCACCAGAAGCGACTCGTAGGGCTCAGCCGGGTTGGCAGCGGGACGGGACCTCGCCCATCGTTCACCCACATCCGCGGCGTTACTCATCGGAGTAACTACCTACTCAAAGGAAGGTCCCCGAGGAGCTTCAGGGGCCGCGTCCCCCACCCTGGAGCCACGAGGGTCCCCTCCTCGGAGGTGACATGGTGGGTTGGGAGCACGCCTGTCCCCGCGCAGGCGTGGGAGAAGCGTGTGAGCACGCGTGTGCGCGGAACGTGATGTCTACCCGGCTGGTTGTGTGGAGGAGGTGGGTGGATGGACAGGTGGACGGAAAGATGGACAACTAGATGGAGAGGTAGATGGTTGGATGGACGGATGGATGGACAGCTAGATGGAGAGATAGATGGAGGGATGGACGGATGGATGGACAACTAGATGGAGAGATAGATGGAGGGATGGACGGATGGATGGACAACTAGATGGAGAGATAGATGGAGGGATGGACGGATGGATGGACAACTAGATGGAGAGATAGATGGAGAGATGGACGGATGGATGGACAACTAGATGGAGAGATAGATGGAGGGATGGACGGATGGATGGACAACTAGATGGAGAGATAGATGGAGGGATGGACGGATGGATGGACAGCTAGATGGAGAGATAGATGGAGGGATGGACGGATGGATGGACAACTAGATGGAGAGATAGATGGAGGGATGGACGGATGGATGGACAACTAGATGGAGAGATAGATGGAGGGATGGACGGATGGATGGACAACTAGATGGAGAGATAGATGGAGGGATGGACGGATGGATGGACAACTAGATGGAGAGATAGATGGAGGGATGGACGGATGGATGGACAGCTAGATGGACAGATGGATGGAGGGATGGATGGAGGGATGGACAGATGGATGGACAGCTAGGCCAAAGGATGGACAGCTAGATGGTAGATAGATGGGCAGATGGAGGGATGGACAGAGGGATGGACAGAGAGATGGAGGAATAGAGGGACAGATGGAGGGGTGGACAGAGGGATGGAAAGATAGATGGAGGGATGGAGGGATGGATCGATAGATGGATGGACAGATAAATAGGACAGACAGACAGACAGCTATCCAGCTGACTGGAAGGATGGCAAGACAGTCAGATGGCAAGACACCTCTACAGCTGGACGGACGGACGGACAGACGAGGGAATACGGTGGAGATGAACAGATAGAGATGAGGGGACAAGAGATGTGAGTGGATAGAGTGGCCGATGGCAGACGGACGGACAGACGGGCTGATGGCCAAAGGGATGGCGAGATGAACGGCAGATGGACGGCTGGGACAGAGAGATGGACAGAGGGACGTCTGTGGGACAGACAGACTGGCAGTCAGATGGACGGATGGATGGATGGGCCAATGGCCAGGTAGATGGATGGACAGACAGACAGGCGTAGTTGGATGGACAGATACGTGGATGGGGGGACAGACAGCTGGACGGACTTACAGTCGGATGCCCCGACCGATGGCCAGACAGGTAGACAGCTGGGTGGACAGACGGACGGTCAGACTTACAGTCAGGTGGACAGGGAGATGGATGGATGGACAGGCAGGTGGGAGGACAGACAGACAGATATCCGGACAGACTTCCAGTTGCTTGGACAGACAGACAGACAGATGGCTGGGCGGACAGGCAGAGGGACGGACAGACAGGTAGGCAGCCGGATCAGCGGACAGACAGACGGATGGCTGGCCAGGCGAGCGGACAGCCGGCCGGGCGGACTTAACGACCAGCCGGCCGGGCGGACGGACAGACGGACGGCCGGTTGGGCAACCTTACGGCCGGCTAAGCGGCCGGCCCAACGGGCAGTGGGCGAGCAGGAGGCAACCCCATCCCATTTCCCAACACCCAAGGGGTTGGATCATCACCCCGACACCCCCATCCTGCCCTGGGGGTGGGAAGGGACCCCCCCCCCCAATTCCCCCCAGGACATGGGGAGGGGTCAACCCTGTTTTGGGGACTCCTTACACCCCCCCCCCCCTCCTCCGCCCCGCTCCCCATGTCCGGGGTGGTTCCGATGATAGGAGGAGCGGGCTTTTCCCGTTTGCCGAGGATCCCGTCGGCGTTTCCTTTGGGACATCAAAGCCCTAATCGTTCTCCCGGGGACGGGGAGACACCCACGGGCCACGCTCGCCCCGCTACCGCGCCGACCGGTCGCCCAACCGCTCTTGACTCATCCCGCCGGAGACACGGCCTACTTTTCATCCCGGGTATAAATATCCCCAAGCCACCGGCTCTCAGCTTCCCGACACGCCGAGCCGGCCCTGTCCTTCTCCTCCGGCAGGTGAGTCCATCCCCAACGGCCAGGACCACGGGTGTCGCGACCAGGGATGGATGTCGCGACGAGGGATGGATGCCGCGGGGCGGCGTGGGAAAACAGGCGTCCGGGGATCCCCCACCTCTCGGTGGATGTTTCCTATGGGTTGGATCCATCCGGCCCCAGGCGCTCAGCCCACGTGGGGTGGCTCTGGTTTGGATGGGTTTAGGTGGGAATGCCCTCCGTATCCCAGTTTAGCTCGGCTCTCCCAGTTTCGTGGAGATGATGGGGGGGGGAGGTGGTCCTTCCTGAGCTCGTGTAGGTGGGTTTGGTGGAACTCAACCAAAACGCGGTGGAGAAGAGGGTCCAAGACCACCCCAAGGTCTGTAAGGGGGAAGTTGCACCAAAACACCACCAGCATCTTGGCGATGTGGCCTCCATCCCACACGGGAGGCAGAAGGACACCACCGAGGACCTTCTCCGTAGTCCCCACGTTGACGTCGACCACCCCGGAGCTGATCCAGTTTGTATTTTCTGCCCCAGGAATGGCTCATGACGGGCGCGGGGCCTTCAGCTTCATCCCCATCTTCATCCTCGCAGCCGGAGTGGTGTTGACCGCCCTGCCGCCGGCGCGAGCTCAGGTGAAAGGCAACGAAGGCGACGAGCGTAAGTCAACGCGGTGGCCGAGGAGGGAGGGATGGAGCCACCGGGAGTGTTTCACGGGCACCTTGTAGGGGACTGTGTCCGATGGGATGGGATGGGATGGGATGGGATGGGGAGATCCCTTCTCTTGGCTGATGGGAATCTTGCCGACAGGAAGGTTTGGGCAAGGCCCTACGGTTACGAAACCTGTTTTGGTTTCGAGCTGAGAGAAAGCAATCCCCTTGACGTGGGAAAACGGGGCCCGTAAGAGACGCAGAGGAAAATCCCCGCATCCCCTTGGAGGCGCTGGGATCGCCGGGATAACTTCTTTCCCTCCTCTGGAAGTTTGCACGGGGATTTCTGTTACAGCCGCAAAAAGGAGGAGACGAAAAGTGTCACCCGGGGTGATGGAAAGAAAGGAGAGACTTAATCCCGACGGGAGCATCCCATTCCTTTCTTCTGGCCTCCAAAATGATGCTCTGCCAAAGGAGAACCCAAACGGATGGGTCTCCGGGTGGAAAGAGGAGTCCCGTGGTTTCTGACCGTTGGATGCCAAGACCTCGGATCTGACCTGATCTCGGTGCCTCTTAACCCAAATCCGTGTCCCCAGAACTGAATCCCAAACGCCCAGGTCCTGCGGAGAAGGAACAAGGTCATGTCCAAACACACTGGCTCGACAATTTGCCCCGGGACCGTCCGAGAACTGTTTTCTTGGGGGCAGATCTTTGGGATGGAGGTACCATCACCTCGGTTGGAGCTCTCTGGTTGCCAGTAGCCTCTGGAAATCCAAGGGATGGATTCCACCGCTGGGCAGGATCCACCATCTCGCGTTGCCTCCGCCGATTGGCCTTTGTTGATGGATACCCCTCCACCACGGGAGCTCAGGGAAGCTGCTGAGATGCCTTCAAGGAGCTTGGTGGAATCTAAACCCACTGGTTGGTCTCCGAAGGCTCAAGGACGGCTCTTGGGATGACCAGGGATGCTTCCCCGATGAGCATTTGCGGGAGGATGGTTCCCACCCTTTGACTCTGGCAGCGTTGCCGGGACCGGATAGTGGCAAATTCCAGGCGGCTTGAAATTCGGGCGTCACCCATGGTCACCTGTCACAGGCTGTAATTCCCACCAGCACAAACCAGTCCCGCTGGTAAATTCCAATGTCCCAACCTTCAGCGGAAGGTGATTGCAGATGCCGTGGACCGGAGCCACCATGCACGCGCTGCGATCAATGCAACTCTTCCCCGAGGTGGTCAACGCTTGGACTCGCGACTTCTCCCCCGAATTAGCCAAAAACATCTGGGATGCCCCAGACCACGGCGTGGAGGACTCGGCCCCAAAACCTGTGAGGACACCTCGGAGAACAAGGACTTGGTATCACCCATTTGAAAGTCCTACTGCGTGTTTTTGAGGTGGGAGAGAGGTCTTTTTCTTGAAAAAAACCACCTTTTTTGAATCGATTATCCTTTTTTTTTAAAAAAAAACCCACTTTGTCTGTTCCCACTCGGACACAACTCAGCATCAGGGGTCTCCTCCAGTGACCTTGAGGGTCCCGAGCACGTCGCAAGGCTTTGGACTCCCATTGGGTGGTCACGCGAGCGGAGCATTGCATGGTCATGCCCTTAAGGTGGTCACCTCCTCAAGACGGTCACCCTGTAAACCTCATTTATGATAAATACCCTAACGAGGGGAGGGGCAATCTCGTAAACGCCCGACGTTGGATGGGGTGGGGTTGCCTCTCAGAATGGTCCCTTCCTCTCCCCGAGGACCAGCGACGTCGGGTAACTCCAGCGGACGCCCATCTGCAGCCACCTAAAGCCAAGGGAGATGCTTCCGCAGCGACTAAAAGCCAAGGGAGATGCCTCCAGAGATGGGAAAAATCGGGAAATCCGTGTCAGAAATGGGGCGTTTCTAGCAATAAGACCCTTTTTCTATGATCTGAGCCAAAAAAAACCCCACACCCTAAACCAAGTTGACGGCGCTCGCCCTTCCTTCTCAAATCAACCCGACGGGGACGGAGACGTCTCAGCTCCAGCGTTGACGTAAGGACTCGCATTCCCGAGGAAATTCCTCTTATCGTTTCTCCCCGCGTCAGGGCTTCTCCTGCTTGTGTTGATGCAACCGTCTCCTTCCCTGGCCCTAACTAGGAGTTCTGGGTGCGTGAGCCATCCGGGAGGTAGGATGCTTTTCGAGCTGGTCCTACAGGCTTTCTCACCGACCGAGGACGAAGCCATCAGCTCTTTTAGATCTGCGTCATCTTCCTTTTTGGAGTCCGATCTCGGGCTGGGAGGAATCGTCGAGGTGGAACGGATGCCCCTCCCAGAGGCACATGGCGAAACCGGCGGAGATAAGTGGCTCCTGGTGACTTCCCCAACGCTCGGTGATTTCCAGGACACCTCATTGGCACCATCCGGCAAGACAAACCGGTCCCAAAGGGGTCTCCTCGTGGGAGGTCCCACCTCCAGTCCTCTGCCTGGGAGGAGTGGTCGGGTCACGGAGTCATTGGGCTCCGTCAAATGGCACCAGGAGAAAACAGACCTTCGAGGATTGATTCAAGTTTTGGCTACAAACGGTTGGATTTCAACTGCTCCCCAAATCAACTCCCCCGAAAAAAAGCCTGTCAACCCTTTTTCACCAAAAAAAAAAAAGCCCAGTAGGCCGATAGATGACTCAGTAAATGAAAAAAAAAGCGTATTTTTAGGTTTTTAAGGTGATTTGGAGTGTTCCGATGGGAGTTTAAGACTGAAAAATAGAGACTTTTTCCCTTTCCTTTCCCCTTTTCAAAGACCCTTTTTTTTTTTTTTTTTTTTTTGCAACGTTTCGTCTTCTTTTCAACCCAAAACGGCAGGTGTCTTTCTTCGGAAGACTTGGCGGCTGCCTCCAGCCCCACAGGGCGTTGACGGTGCCCTTTGGTGCTCTGTGTTTCAGTGCCGGAGGAGGACGAGTCCCGGATCATCGGTGGGAAACCCTGCTCCATCAACCAACGACCTTTCCAAGTTGCCCTTATCAAGAGGGGCCAAATTCTTTGCGGGGGAAGCTTGATAGACGCCCAATGGGTCTTGACAGCCGCCCACTGCAGACAGCCAATCAGGTAAGCCGGTTCCGTGCTCACCTACCCCATGGCTTCCTGGGAAACGACGTCTCCTTGGTCCCCTCAAGGACCGAGGGGGAGAGGTGGGTCCCCTGGGGTGGGTGCCTTCAGGTTTCGTGCCCAGATGTTGGCACTTCTGGAAGGCGACGCTTGCTTCCGCGTGGTGATATCCGGAGAAAGATGCCCCAGATGTTGGCATCTCCGGAGTTTTGTCGTCTCCAGATGTGAACGCCTCCAGATATTGGTGTCCAGAAGTTGGTCATACTGAACCTGGTCCCTCCAGGGGTTGGTAGCTCCAGAGAGAGGTACCAGAGGTATCCAGATGTTGGTACGTCCAGATATTTGTAGCCCAGATGTTACCTCCAGAGTGGCCGGTGTCCCATGACCCGTAGCTCTAGACGTCGATGGGTATCTCCAGATGTTAGCATCTGGATGGTGATACTTCTAGAGGGCAATCAAGGCACAGCCGTCCTCCGCCTGGAGACCGGAGGAGCTGACGGGTCCTTCGCGGGGTGACAACCTCCAGCTCTGAATTCCTAAGGGAACACAACCTCCCTCCCCCGAACTTTGAGGTCCGGTCACCTCCTTTTTCCAGGTGACGCCACTAAGCGGAGCAGGTTCCCCCTCAGCCAAGGTTGGCCAGTTCCTCCGCGAGGTCCCGCGAGAGGAAAATGGACGTTTTGGAGGGGAAATCATGGGGGGGGAAAAAAAAAATAAAGTCGGCGAGAAGTCGGGCCGAGGGCAACGTCATCGAGACGTTGGACCTCCCGGAGTCGGGAAGATGAAGTCAAGAGACGCAACAGTTTCCCATGACGGTGGCCCCAGGGTATCTGGGCCATCGAAGAGCTCTTGGAGAAGAGCTGGTTCATGAATCCTCAAGGCATGAGCGTATTTTCCTGGTCTCCTCCCCCAGGGAAATGGGATACAGTGGTCCCACCGCCGGATCACCTTAATTCTGCCCACCGAACGCGGAGAAGCTTCAACGGCCAGGTCTCCATCATCTCCCTGCTGGCCAACCCTTGAGGCCAAGGGTTTATTTGTCTCCTCTGGAGGGACCAGCACTGATTTCTTGACCTTCTTCCCCGGGCAGGGACCTTAGGGTGTTAATCGGGACGGACACGTTACGGGACGGAACGGGGCAAGTGAGGTCGATTTCAAAGCTCCAGGTCCATCCAGCCTACAATCCCCGGAAGAACGACAACGACTTCATGCTCCTGAGGCTGAACAAACCCGTTCAGTTCAGCAACAGCATCAAGAAGATCCGATTAGCTACGAGGTGTCCCATGGACGGGATGAGGTGCAGCGTCTCCGGTTGGGGCACGACCAAGTCCCCTGGAGGTACTGGTTCCCGGTGGAGATCTCGGTGGAAGAGGCGGGATGGCGGGTGGAGGGAATTGGGCAGGGGAGAGGGCTCGCCAAGGAGATCGGGCGGCTTCCTCAGCTGGGAAAGTGGGATAAGGTCTTCCCTGACGTCACCTTAACTCTGCCCAGGGAGCGGCTCCCCACGGAGAATGACGTCTAGTTGGGGTTTTCCCGTCGGGGTTGGGGTTTTCCCGTCGGGGTTGGGGTTTTCCCTTCGGGGTTGGGGTTTTCCCTTCGGGGTTGGGCTTTCCTTTTGCGGTTGGGTATTCCCTTCGGGGTTGAGTTTTTCCCTTCGGGATTGAGTTTTTCCCTTCGGGGTTGAGGTTTTCCCTTTGGGATTAGGGTTTTTCCTTCAGGGTTGGGGTTTTTCCCTTCGGGGTTGATTTTTCCCTTCGGGGTTGATTTTTCCCTTCGGGGTTGAGTTTTCCTTTCAGGGTTGAGTTTTTCCCTTCGGGGTGGAGTTTTTCCCTTCGGGGTTGAGTTTTTGCCTTCAGGGTTGGGGTTTTCCCTTCGGGGTGGAGTTTTTCCCTTTGGGGTTGATTTTTCCCTTTGGGGTTGAGTTTTCCCTTCAGGGTTGGGGTTTTCCCTTCGGGGTGGAGCTTTTCCCTTTGGGGTGGAGTTTTTCCCTTCGGGGTTGATTTTTCCCTTTGGGGTTGAGTTTTTCCCTTCGGGGTTGATTTTTCCCTTTGGGGTTGAGTTTTTCCCTTCGGGGTTGAGTTTTCCTTTCAGGGTTGAGGTTTTCCCTTCGGGGTTGATTTTTCCCTTCAGGGTTGGGGTTTTCCCTTTGAGGTTGAGTTTTTCCCTTTGAGGTTGAGTTTTTCCCTTTGGGGTTGGGTTTTCCCTTTGGGGTTGAGTTTTTCCCTTCGGGATTTGGGGAGTCCTTCGTGTCGACCTCCCCATCTCTGATGGAGGCATCTCCATCATCCAGCTCCCAAAGAACCCTACCAAAAGCGTAATGAGGTCTGCTCGGGCCTCGGCATTAGGGGGCTGCCCCTTCTCACCGTGTCCCTCTCCATCCCTTGTCGTGCAGCGTATCTGCCCAAAAATTTGCAGTGCGCCGCCATCCAAACCTTTGGGAAGGACAAATGCACCAGAGCCTACGGGAACGCCATCACCCCCAACATGTTCTGCGCCGGCGTCCCCCAGGGGGGCATCGATTCCTGCCAGGTAAGAGGAAGAGGGGGGGGGGGGTGACGTCCCTTTAGCCACCTCCCAGGTTGCTGCTGGGGAAAAGAGGGTCTTGGTGTGGCTTTGGGTTCAAAACCAAGGTGAGATGAGTCCACGCAAGTCTTGGGTTCCTTCAACCAAGCCATAAAACCACGGAAGGGTCACGGCACGTTGACGGGCTTGTGCAAGATTTGGGTTCCCACCAATGACCTTCTTGAGCCATGACGCTGGGTCACGGCACGTTGACGGGCTCGTGCGAGGTTTGGGTTCCCACCACCAACCTTCTCCTTGAGCCATGACACTGGGTCATGGCACGTTGACGGTCTCGTGCGAGGTTTGGGTTCCCACCAATGACCTTCTTGAACCATGACACTGGGTCATGGCACGTTGACGGGCTCATGCAAGGTTTGGGTTCCCACCACCAACCTTCTCCTTGAACCACGACGCTGGGTCATGCCACGTTGACGGGCTCGTGCGAGTTTTGGGTTCCCACCAATGACCTTCTTGAGCCATGACGCTGGCACGTTGACGGGTTCGTGCAAGGTTTGGGTTCCCACCACCAACCTTCTCCTTGAACCACGACGCTGGGTCACACCACGTTGACGGGCTCGTGCGAGTTTTGGGTTCCCACCAATGACCTTCTTGAGCCATGACGCTGGGTCACGGCACGTTGACGGGCTCGTGCAAGGTTTGGGTTCCCACCACCGACCTTCTCCTTGAGCCATGACACTGGGTCATGGCACGTTGACGGGCTCGTGCGAGGTTTGGGTTCCCACCAATGACCTTCTTGAACCATGACACTGGGTCACGGCACGTTGATGGGCTCGTGCAAGGTTTGGGTTCCCACCAATGACCTTCCTGAGCCATGACGCTGGCACGTTGACGGGCTCGTGCAAGGTTTGGGTTCCCACCAATGACCTTCTTGAACCATGACACTGGGTCATGGCACGTTGACAGGCTCGTGCGAGGTTTGGGTTCCCACCACCAACCTTCTCCTTGAGCCATGACGCTGGGTCATGGCACGTTGACGGGCTCGTGCGAGGTTTGGGTTCCCACCAATGACCTTCTTGAGCCATGACGCTGGCACGTTGACGGGCTCGTGCGAGGTTTGGGTTCCCACCAATGACCTTCTTGAACCATGACACTGGGTCATGGCACGTTGACGGGCTCATGCAAGGTTTGGGTTCCCACCACCAACCTTCTCCTTGAACCACGACGCTGGGTCACGCCACGTTGACGGGCTCGTGCGAGTTTTGGGTTCCCACCGATGACCTTCTTGAACCATGACGCTGGGTCACGGCACGTTGATGGGCTCGTGCGAGTTTTGGGTTCCCACCAAAAACCTTCTCCTTGAGCTGTGGAGCTGGGTCACGGCACGTTGACAGGCTCGTGCGAGGTTTGGGTTCCCACCACCAACCTTCTCCTTGAGCCATGACGCTGGGTCATGGCACGTTGATGGGCTCGTGCGAGGTTTGGGTTCCCACCAATGACCTTCTTGAGCCATGACGCTGGGTCATGGCACGTTGACGGTCTCGTGCGAGGTTTGGGTTCCCACCAATGACCTTCTTGAACCATGACGCTGGGTCACGACACATTGACGGGCTCATGCGAGTTTTGGGTTCCCACCACCAACCTTCTCCTTGAACCACGATGCTGGGTCACGCCACGTTGACGGGCTCGTGCGAGTTTTGGGTTCCCACCAATGACCTTCTTGAGCCATGACGCTGGGTCACGGCACGTTGACGGGCTCGTGCAAGGTTTGGGTTCCCACCACCGACCTTCTCCTTGAGCCATGACACTGGGTCATGGCACGTTGACGGGCTCGTGCGAGGTTTGGGTTCCCACCAATGACCTTCTTAAGCCATGACGCTGGCACGTTGACGGGCTCGTGCAAGGTTTGGGTTCCCACCAATGACCTTCTTGAACCATGACACTGGGTCACGACACATTGACGGGCTCATGCGAGTTTTGGGTTCCCACCACCAACCTTCTCCTTGAACCACGACGCTGGGTCACGCCACGTTGACGGGCTCGTGCGAGTTTTGGGTTCCCACCGATGACCTTCTTGAACCATGACGCTGGGTCATGGCACGTTGACGGGCTCGTGCGAGTTTTGGGTTCCCACCAAAAACCTTCTCCTTGAGCTGTGGAGCTGGGTCACGGCACGTTGACAGGCTCGTGCGAGTTTTGGGTTCCCACCAATGACCTTCTTGAACCATGACACTGGGTCACGGCACGTTGACAGGCTCATGCAAGGTTTGCGTTCCCACCACCGACCTTCTGCTTGAGCCATGACGCTGGGTCACGGCACGTTGACGGTCTCGTGCGAGGTTTGGGTTCCCACCAATGACCTTCTTGAACCATGATGCTGGGTCATGGCACGTTGACGGGCTCGTGCAAGGTTTGGGTTCCCACCAATGACCTTCTTGAACCATGACACTGGGTCATGGCACGTTGACGGGCTCGTGCGAGGTTTGGGTTCCCACCACCAACCTTCTCCTTGAGCCATGATGCTGGGTCACGGCACGTTGACGGGCTCGTGCGAGTTTTGGGTTCCCACCAAAAACCTTCTCCTTGAGCTGTGGAGCTGGGTCACGGCACGTTGACAGGCTCGTGCGAGGTTTGGGTTCCCACCACCAACCTTCTCCTTGAGCCATGACGCTGGGTCATGGCACGTTGACGGGCTCGTGCGAGGTTTGGGTTCCCACCAATGACCTTCTTGAGCCATGACACTGGGTCACGGCACGTTGACAGGCTCGTGCGAGGTTTGGGTTCCCACCAATGACCTTCTTGAGCCATGACGCTGGGTCATGGCACGTTGACGGTCTCGTGCGAGGTTTGGGTTCCCACCAATGACCTTCTTGAACCATGACACTGGGTCACGACACATTGACGGGCTCATGCGAGTTTTGGGTTCCCACCACCAACCTTCTCCTTGAACCACGACGCTGGGTCACGCCACGTTGACGGGCTCGTGCGAGTTTTGGGTTCCCACCGATGACCTTCTTGAACCATGACGCTGGGTCACGCCACGTTGACGGGCTCATGCGAGTTTTGGGTTCCCACCAACTTTCTCCTTGAGCCATGACGCTGGGTCACGCCACGTTGACGGACTCATGCGAGTTTTGGGTTCCCACCAACTTTCTCCTTGAGCCATGACCCTGGGTCGCGGCACGTTGACGGGCGCATGCAAGGTTTGGGTTGCCACCAACGACCTTCTCCTTGAACCATGACGCTGGGTCACGCCACGTTGACGGGCTCGCGCAAACCTTGGGTTCCTCCACCATTATCTCCAACCCGACCCATAAAACCAGGGACGAGCCACGGCGCGTAGAATGACCCACCCAAGGTCCGTGCCCCAAAATTGAGACCCACCACGTGCCCTTCTCCCCCCCAGGGTGACTCCGGTGGCCCCCTCGTGTGCAACGGGATGCTGCAGGGGGTGGTGTCGTGGGGCATGGCCGTCTGCGGGCGCCGAGGACAACCCGGCGTCTACTCCAACGTCTGCCGAGCCGTGCCTTGGATCAGAAAATGCATCGGGAGGCAGTGAGATTTTCGGCTCCACCACCACCACGAGGGATTTCGCCCCCCCCCCCAAACTCCCCCATTTATTGTGGGAGGGGGGCAGGAGGGGGGGGGGGGGGGGGGGAAAAAAATTTTCCCAGAATGCACTTGGGAAACAGTGAGATTTGGGTTGGAAAAATAAAGGAAAAGAGCGAAAACGGAGGGATGGAGTCGTGGAAGGGGGGCGGGGCTGAGGGGTCGATGGGAAAACCACACCCCCAACCAGTTGGACCTGTTGTGCTCGGCACTGGGGTAACTGGATTGGGGCGGGGGGGGGCAGTGGGAATTGGGGGGAACTGGATTTTGGGGGGGGCAGTGGGAATTGGGGGCACTGGGATCGCTGGGGAGTGGGAATTGGGGGGGAACTGGGAGCGCTGGGGAGTGGGGGTCAGCGGGAATTGGGGGGGGTAACTGGGAGCACTGGGGAGTGGGGGTCAGCGGGAATCGGGGGGAACTGGATTTGGGGGGCAGTGGGAATTTGGGGGGTAACTGGGAGCACTGGGGAGTACTGGTCAGTGGGAATTGGGGGGGTAACTGGATTGGAGGGGGCAGTAGGAATTGGGGGCACTGGGAGCACTGGGGAGTGGGGGTCAGTGGGAATTGGGGGGAACTGGATTTTGGGGGGGGCAGTGGGAATTGGCACTGGGAGCACTGGGGAGTGGGGGTCAACAGGAATTGGGGGGAACTGGATTTGGGGGGGGGCAGTGGGAATTGGGGGCACTGGGATCGCTGGGGAGTGGGAATTGGGGGGGAACTGGGAGCGCTGGGGAGTGGGGGTCAGTGGGAACTGGGGGGAACTGGATTTGGGGGGGCAGCAGGAATTGGGAGCACTGGGGAGTGGGGGTCAGCGGGAATTTGGGGGGGGGGGCGTAACTGGATTTGGGGAAGGGGGGGGAACCAACCATTTAATGAGCGACCCGGCTGGATTTCCCTCGTTAGTGTTAACGAGAACAGCCCCCCCCCCCCCCATTTATGACGAGACACAGGTTCCTCCTCCCTACCTCACACTGGGAAAAGAGCCTAATTAATAAAACTAATTAATGGAGTTAATTAATCCGGGGCCAAATCCCCGTACACCTAGAGGTGCCGGGAGCTTTCTTCTCCCCAAATTTCGAGGCAGCTTCATGGGCCGGAGGGCCCCCGCCCTAATGAATTACTCGGTTAATTAATGAATTAATTATAGCAGGCGAGGAGCGGAGGCGGCGCTAATTAGGAGCTTCGTTGAAAGCAGCCGGGGAAGGGAGGGGGAGGAGCTGGGGACGCGAAGGGACCTCAGGGAAGGTCCTGCGGGGGCATCTGGAGAGGGACACGGAAACCTCGTTAGGAGTAATTAGGCTTCTAATTAGCACCCTGCGTTTGCGATGGGTGCCCACCACCACGGGTGGAATCTAACCATGGGGACGGGCACCCAACCCAACGGGTGGCATCTTCACGTGTGATGGGCGCCCACCACCATGGGTGACATCTGACCTTGGGGACGAAGATGGGTGCCCAACCCAATGGGTGGCATCTTCGTTCGCGATGGGTGCCCACCACCATGGGTGGCATCTAACCACGGGGACGAAGACAGGCACCCATCTCCATGGGTGGCATCTGCACCAGCGATGGGTGCCCACGAATGGGTGGCATCTGCGCTGACGATGGGTGCCCACCACCATGGGTGACATCTGACCTTGGGGAAAGGTGTCCAACCCAATGGGTGGCATCTGCACCGGCGATGGGTGCCCACCACCATGGGGATGAAGACAGGCACCCAACCCAACGGGTGGCATCTTCACCTGTGATGGGTGCCCACCACCATGGGTGGCATCTAACCATGGGGACAAAGACAGGCACCCATCTCCATGGGTGGCATCTGCACCAGCGATGGGTGCCCACCACCATGGGTGACATCTGACCATGGGGACAAAGACGGGTGCCCAACCCAATGGGTGGCATCTTCACCTGTGATGGGTGCCCACCACCATGGGGATGAAGACAAGCACCCAACCCAATGGGTGGCATCTTCATTCGCGATGGGTGCCCACCACCATGGGTGGCATCTAACCATGGGGACGAGGACGGGTGCCCAACCCAATGGGTGTCACCTGCGATGGGTGCCCACCACCACGGGTGGCATCTCACCTTGGGGACAGGCACCCAACCCAATGGGTGGCATCTGCGCTGATGATGGGTGCCCACCACCATGGGTGGCATCTAACCATGGGGACGAAGACAGGCACCCATCTCCATGGGTGGCATCTCCACCAGAGATGGGTGCCCACCACCATGGGTGGCATCTAACCATGGGGACGAGGACGGGTGCCCAACCCAATGGGTGTCACCTGCGATGGGTGCCCACCACCACGGGTGGCATCTCACCTTGGGGACAGGCACCCAACCCAATGGGTGGCATCTGCGCTGATGATGGGTGCCCACCACCATGGGTGGCATCTAACCATGGGGACGAAGACAGGCACCCATCTCCATGGGTGGCATCTCCACCAGCGATGGGTGCCCACCACCATGGGTGGCATTTAACCATGGGGACGAAGACAGGCACCTATCTCCATGGGTGGCATCTCCACCAGCGATGGGTGCCCACCACCATGGGTGACATCTGACCATGGGGACAGGCACCCAACCCAACGGGTGGCATCTGCGCTGACGATGGGTGCCCACCACCATGGGTGACATCTGACCTTGGGGAAAGGTGTCCAACCCAATGGGTGGCATCTGCACCGGCGATGGGTGCCCACCACCATGGGGATGAAGACAGGCACCCAACCCAACGGGTGGCATCTTCACCTGTGATGGGTGCCCACCACCATGGGTGGCATCTAACCATGGGGACAAAGACAGGCACCCATCTCCATGGGTGGCATCTGCACCAGCGATGGGTGCCCACCACCATGGGTGACATCTGACCATGGGGACAAAGACGGGTGCCCAACCCAATGGGTGGCATCTTCACCTGTGATGGGTGCCCACCACCATGGGGATGAAGACAAGCACCCAACCCAATGGGTGGCATCTTCATTCGCGATGGGTGCCCACCACCATGGGTGGCATCTAACCATGGGGACGAGGACGGGTGCCCAACCCAATGGGTGTCACCTGCGATGGGTGCCCACCACCACGGGTGGCATCTCACCTTGGGGACAGGCACCCAACCCAACGGGTGGCATCTGCACTGGCAATGGGTGCCCACCACCATGGGTGGCATCTAACCATGGGGACAAAGACAGGCACCCATCTCCATGGGTGGCATCTCCACCAGTGATGGGTGCCCACCACCATGGGTGACATCTGACCTTGGGGACGAAGATGGGTGCCCAACCCAATGGGTGTCACCTGTGTTGGGTGCCCACCACCACGGGTGGCATCTCACCTTGGGGACAGGCACCCAACCCAATGGGTGGCATCTGCGCTGACGATGGGTGCCCACCACGGGTGACATCTCACCATGGGGATGAAGACAGGCACCCAACCCAATGGGTGGCATCTTCGTTCGCGATGGGTGCCCACCACCATGGGTGACATCTGACCTTGGGTTCGAAGGTGGGTGTCCAACCCAATGGGTGGCATCTTCACCTGCGATGGGTGCCCACCTCGAGGTCCCCAAACCTGTCACCCCAGTTCTCCGGCGGGACCTGGCGGGCGCTCAAGAAAGGCGGCGACGATGACGATGACGATGACGATGACGACGATGATGACGACGATGACGACGAAGACGTCACTACCCAGAATGCCGTGGGGCGGGAGGTGACACGGGACGTTGGGTGGGCCACCGAGGTGTCGTCCCGCCCCCACCCCCCCCCCCCCGAAGATATTTGGGGGGGACCCGAGACGTGTCACCGAGGACACGCCCGTGGGGGCGGAGGGAGGGAGGGCGGGGCCGGGAACCGCCCCGTTGGCCCCAAGGACCTTCCTCCTGATTTACACCCGGAGGAAGCAACCCCGGTGACACCCGGGGGGGGCGGCGGGGGGCGGAAATTGGGGTCACCGGTATCTGCCCCGGCTTTTGGGGTCCCCTGAACTCTGACCCTGATTTGGGGGTCCCCTTCACCCTCATTTGGGGGGGTCCCCAAAATTCTGCCCCTCCTTTGGGGGTCCCCCAGTTCTCTGTCCTTCTTGGGGGGGGTCCCCAAAACTCTGTCCCTGATTTGGGGGTCCCTTTTGCCCCTCATTTGGGGGTCCCCAAAACTCTGACCCTGATTTAGGGGTCCCCAAAACTCTGTCCCTGATTTGGGGGGGTCCCCTTTGACCCTGATTTGGGGGGTCCCCAAAACTCTGCCCCGAAATTAGGGATCCCCTTTGCCCCTCATTTAGGGGGTCCCCAAAATTCTGCCCCTCCTTTGGGGGTCCCCCAGTTCTCTGTCCTTCTTGGGGGGGGTCCCCAAAAACTCTGACCCTGATTTAGGGGTCCCCAAAACTCTGTCCCTGATTTGGGGGGTCCCCTTTGACCCTGATTTGGGGGTCCCCAAAACTCTGCCCCTCATTTGGGGGGGGTCCCCTTTACCCCTGATTTGGGGGGTCCCCAAAACTCTGCCCCGAAATTAGGGATCCCCTTTGCCCCTCATTTAGGGGGTCCCCAAAATTCTGCCCCTCCTTTGGGGGTCCCCCAGTTCTCTGTCCTTCTTGGGGGGGGTCCCCAAAACTCTGACCCTGATTTAGGGGTCCCCAAAACTCTGTCCCCGATTTGGGGGGTCCCCTTTGACCCTGATTTGGGGGTCCCCAAAACTCTGCCCTGAAATTAGGGGTCCCCTTTGCCCCTGATTTGGGGGTCCCCAAAACTCTGCCCCTGAGTTGGGGGGGGTGGTCTCCTTCACCCCTGATTTGGGGTCCCCCCAAAACTCTGCCCCTGATTTAGGGGTCCCCAAAACTGCACCCCTGATTTGGGGGGTCCCCTTTGCCCCTGATTTGGGGTGTCCCCTTTACTCTGCCCCTGATTTGGGGGTCCCCCAGTTCTCTATCCTTCTTGGGGGGGGGTCCCCAAAACTCTGCCCCTCATTTAGGGGTCCCCAAAACTCTGCCCCTCATTTGGGGGTCCCGGTCCCCAAAACTCTACCCCTAATTTAGGGGTCCCCTTTGCCCCTGATTTGAGGGGGTTCCCAAAATTCTTCCCCTGATTTGGGGGTCCCCAAAACTCTTTCCTTAATTTAGGGGGTCCCCAAAACTCTGCCCCTGATTTGGGGGGGTCCCCAAAACTCTGCCCCCTCTTTTGGGGGTCCCCCATTTCTCTGTCCTTCTTGGGGGGGATCCCCAAAATTTTCTCCCTGATTTGAGGGGGTTCCCCAAAAATCTGCCCCTGATTTGGGGGTCCCCTTAAATCTGACCCCCCCTCACCCTCACCATGGGTGGCCCCCCCCCCCCCCGCCGACCGTGGGTGGGATCCGGCCCCGCCCCGCCCTGTTATTAAGGGATTACGGGAGAGGGCGAAGGGGGAAACTGAGGCACGTTGGGGCTCGCCCGCCCTCGCCCCTCCTTTGGGGTCCCCCCCCCCCCCTTCCTTCCGAGGCCAGGGAGTTCGTTACCTGGTGTTAATTGGACTCCGCCCACTCCAGGAGGTGGGAGGAGCCTGGAGGAAGGGGGCCTCGAGGTGTGGGGGTCAACTGGGAGGTACGGGGAAGCACTGGGAAGGACTAGAAGGGCACTGGGATGCACTGGGAAGGGCACTGGGACATACTGGGAAGGGCACTGGGACATACTGGGAAGCATGGGAAGGCTCGGATAGGTGCATGGGTCAACTGGGAGGTACGGGGAAGCACTGGGAAGGACAAGAAGGGCACTGGGATGCACTGGGAAGGGCACTGGGACATACTGGGAAGGGCACTGGGACATACTGGGAAGCACGGGAAGGCTCGGATAGGTGCATGGGTCAACTGGGAGGTACGGGGAAGCACTGGGAAGGACAAGAAGGGCACTGGGAAGCACTGGGAAGGGCACTGGGACATACTGGGAAGGGCACTGGGACATACTGGGAAGCCTGGGAAGGCTCAGATAGGTGCATGGGTCAACTGGGAGGTCCGGGGAAGCACTGGGAAGGACAAAAAGGGCACTGGGATGCACTGGGAAGGGCACTGGGACATACTGGGAAGGGCACTGGGACATACTGGGAAGCATGGGAAGGCTCGGATAGGTGCATGGGTCAACTGGGAGGTACGGGGAAGCACTGGGAAGGACAAGAAGGGCACTGGGATGCACTGGGAAGGGCACTGGGACATACTGGGAAGGGCACTGGGACATACTGGGAAGCACGGGAAGGCTCGGATAGGTGCATGGGTCAACTGGGAGGTACGGGGAAGCACTGGGAAGGACAAGAAGGGCACTGGGAAGCACTGGGAAGGGCACTGGGACATACTGGGAAGGGCACTGGGACATACTGGGAAGCCTGGGAAGGCTCAGATAGGTGCATGGGTCAACTGGGAGGTCCGGGGAAGCACTGGGAAGGACAAGAAGGGCACTGGGATGCACTGGGAAGGGCACTGGGACATACTGGGAAGGGCACTGGGACATACTGGGAAGCACGGGAAGGCTCGGATAGGTGCATGGGTCAACTGGGAGGTACGGGGAAGCACTGGGAAGGACAAGAAGGGCACTGGGAAGTACTGGGAAGGGCACTGGGACATACTGGGAAGGGCACTGGGACATACTGGGAAGCACGGGAAGGCTCGGATAGGTGCATGGGTCAACTGGGAGGTACGGGGAAGCACTGGGAAGGACAAGAAGGGCACTGGGAAGCACTGGGAAGGGCACTGGGACATACTGGGAAGGGCACTGGGACATACTGGGAAGCATGGGAAGGCTCAGATAGGTGCATGGGTCAACTGGGAGGTACGGGGAAGCACTGGGAAGGACAAGAAGGGCACTGGGATGCACTGGGAAGGGCACTGGGACATACTGGGAAGGGCACTGGGACATACTGGGAAGCACGGGAAGGCTCAGATAGGTGCATGGGTCAACTGGGAGGTATGGGGAAGCACTGGGAAGGACAAGAAGGGCACTGGGAAGCACTGGGAAGGGCACTGGGACATACTGGGAAGGGCACTGGGACATACTGGGAAGCATGGGAAGGCTCGGATAGGTGCATGGGTCAACTGGGAGGTACGGGGAAGCACTGGGAAGGACAAGAAGGGCACTGGGATGCACTGGGAAGGGCACTGGGACATACTGGGAAGGGCACTGGGACATACTGGGAAGCACGGGAAGGCTCGGATAGGTGCATGGGTCAACTGGGAGGTACGGGGAAGCACTGGGAAGGACAAGAAGGGCACTGGGATGCACTGGGAAGGGCACTGGGACATACTGGGAAGGGCACTGGGACATACTGGGAAGCACGGGAAGGCTCGGATAGGTGCATGGGTCAACTGGGAGGTACGGGGAAGCACTGGGAAGGACAAGAAGGGCACTGGGAAGCACTGGGAAGGGCACTGGGACATACTGGGAAGGGCACTGGGACATACTGGGAAGCACGGGAAGGCTCAGATAGGTGCATGGGTCAACTGGGAGGTACGGGGAAGCACTGGGAAGGACAAGAAGGGCACTGGGATGCACTGGGAAGGGCACTGGGACATACTGGGAAGGGCACTGGGACATACTGGGAAGCATGGGAAGGCTCAGATAGGTGCATGGGTCAACTGGGAGGTACGGGGATTGAACTGGGAAGGACAAGAAGGGCACTGGGAAGGACAAGAAGGGCACTGGGATGCAGTGGGAAGGGCACTGGGACATACTGGGAAGGGCACTGGGACATACTGGAAAACACGGGAAGGCTCAGATATTTGTGGGGGTCAACTGGGAGGTACAGGGATGAACTGGGAAGGACAAGAAGGGCACTGGGAAGAACTGGGAAGGGCACTGGGACATACTGGGAAGCACAGGAAGGCTCGGATAGGTGTGGAGATGAACTGGGGGGCACTGGGAAGGGCATTGGGACATACTGGGAAGCATGGGAAGGCCCTGATATCTACCGGGGGGGGGGGGGGGGTGAACTGGGAGGTACAGGGATGAACTGGGAAGGCCAGGAAGGGCACTGGGAGGCCCTGGAGGGGCTCAGGGGGTGTACTGGGATGCACTGAGGTGTACTGGGATATACTGGGAGCGAGCAGGGCATTTCCTGGGAGAGACTGAGACACAAACTGGGAGGCGCTGGGACATTTTGGGAGGCACTGGGGCAGACTGGGATATACTGGGATGCTCTGGAAGGCAATGGGACATACTGGCTTGTACTGGGAGGCACTGGGAGATGCTGGAGACACTGGGAAGCCCCAGCAGGCACTGGGTTGAACTGGGAGGCACTAGGAGATACTGGGAGGTACCGGCAGGCACTGGGAGGTCCCTGGAGTTACTGGGAAGGAGTGGGAGGTACTGGGATGCCCAGAAGGCTACAGGACGCACTGGGAGTCCCCTGGAGACACTGGGAAGGCACTGGGAAGTACTGGGAGGCACTGGGAAGCTGTGGGAGGCACTGGGAGGCTCTGGAAGGCAATAGGATGCCCTGGGAGGTACTGGGAGGCACTGGGAGGCACTGGGACACCCCAGAAGGCACTGGGAGGTACTGGGATGCTCCAGGAGGAACTGGGAGGTACTGGGGTGTCCCAGGAGGAACTGGGAAGCACTGGGATGGCACTGGAGGCACTGGGAGTCACTAGGATGCGCCGGGGGGCACTGGGAAGGCTCTGGGAATGCCCTGGAAAGAACTGGGAGGCACTGGGAGGGCACTGGGAGGCACTGGGAGGGCACTGGGAGGCACTGGGAGTCACTAGGATGTGCCGGGGGGCACTGGGAAGGCTCTGGGAATGCCCTGGAAAGAACTGGGAGGCACTGGGAGGGCACTGGGAGGCACTGGTTGGCACTGGGATGCCCCAGGAGGAACTGGGAGCCACTGGGGAGCACTGGGAGACAGTGGGATGGCACTGGGAGGCCCCAGGAGGAACTGGAAAGCACTGGAGGCACTGGGAGGCACTGGCAGGCCCCAGGAGGAACTGGGAGGCACTGGGATGCCCCAGGAGGAACTGAGATGCACCAGGAGGCACTGGGTAGGCTCTGGGAAGAACTGGGAGGCACTGGGAAGCACTGGGAGGCACTGAGATGCCCTAAGAGGCACTGGGAAGTACTGGGATGGCACTGGGAGGCACTGGGATGGCACTGGGAGGCACTGGGAAGGCTCTGCGATTGCCCTGGGAAGAACTGGGCTGGCACTGGGATGGCACTGGGAAGCACTGGGAGGCACTGGGAGGCACTGGGAGGCACTGGAACGCCCCAGGAGGAACTGGGCTGGCACTGGAGGCACTGGGAGGCACTGGGATGGCCCGGGAGGCACTGGGAAGGCTCTGCGATTGCCCTGGGAAGAACCGGGCTGGCACTGGGAGGCACTGGGAGGCACTGGGAGGCACTGGGAGGCACCCTCGCCGCCCCGGGGCCGAGGTGTGGCGGGAGGGTGAGACCGCCCCGACCGGCCTCGCTCCCTCCCGGGGTGGCCCCAGCCCAGGCGGGGCCCAAACTGGGATTTAAGGGGCTGGGTCCGGCACCCCGCCAGCCTCCTCTTCCTCCTCTTCCTCCCGCCGGACGCCCGCCGCCATGGAGCGCCTCCTGCCGCTGCTACTCCTCGCCACCGGTGAGGGCACTGGGGGGCACTGGGAGGCACTGGGAGGCACTGGGAGGGAGCTGGGGGGCGCTGGGAGGGCGCTAGGGGCTGCTGGGAGGGTGCTGGGAGGGTGCTGGGGGACACTGGGAGGCACTGGGAGGGAGCTGGGGGGCGCTGGGAAGGTGCTAGAGGGCACTGGAGGGCACTGGGGGGCACTGGGAGAGCGTTGGGAGGGCACTGGAGGGTGCTGGGAGGGTGCTGGGGGACACTGGGAGGCACTGGGAGGCACTGGGAGGGAGCTGGGGGGCGCTGGGAAGGTGCTAGAGGGCACTGGAGGGCACTGGGGGGCACTGGGAGGGCACTGGGGGGCACTGGGAGGGCGCTAGGGGACACTGGGAGGGCACTGGGAGGCAATGGGAGGGAGCTGGGGGGCGCTGGGAGGGCGCTAGAGGGTGCTGGGAGGGTGCTGGGGGGTGCTGGGAGGGTGCTAGAGGGCACTGGAGGGCACTGGGGGGCACTGGGAGAGCGTTGGGAGGGCACTGGAGGGTGCTGGGAGGGTGCTGGGGGGCACTGGGAGGCACTGGGAGGCCCTGGGAGGGAGCTGGGGGCACTGGGAGGGTGCTAGAGGGCACTGGAGGGCACTGGGGGGCACTGGGAGGGCACTGGGGGGGCAGTGGGTGAGCACTAGGGGGCACTGGGAGGACACTGGAGGGTGCCGGGAGGGTGCTGGGGGGTGCTGGGAGGGTGCTAGAGGGTACTGGAGGGCACTGGGGGGCACTGGGGGGCACTGGGAGAGCGTTGGGAGGGCACTGGAGGGTGCTGGGGGGCTACTGGGAGGGTGCTGGGGGGCACTAGGAAGGTACTGGGGGGCACTGGGAGAGCGCTAGGGGGCACTGGGAGGACGCTGGAGGGCACTGGGAGCGCACTGGGGGGGGCTGGGAGGGTGCTGGGTGGCTACTGGGAAGGTGCTGGGGAGCACTAGGAGGTGCTGGGGGGCTACTGGGAGGGTGCTGGGGGGGCACTGGGAGCACCTTGAGGGGCACTGGGGGATGCTAGGATGTACTGGGAGGGCACTGGGAGGGCACTGGGGAGCACTGGGAGGGCACTGGGAGGGTTCTGGGGGGCACTGGTGGAGTCGAGAGAGAGAGTGGAAGGTACTGGGAGGACACTGGGAGGCCTCAACAGAGCACTGGGGAGTACCGGAGGTGAACTGGGGACACTGGGAGGCAGTGGGAGCATACTGGTGTGAGTGGGAAGGAGAAAGAGGAAGCACTGGGAGGCACTGGGGAGATACTGAGTGTTACTGGGAGGGAACTGGAAGGTGCTGAGGGTGTACTGGGAGGGCGCCGAGAGCGTACTGGGGGCGCTGGGTGGGAACCGGAGGCTACTGGGAAGACTGGGCAGGCAGTGGGAGGAAATGGTGTGACGCAGGGAGGCACTGGGGGCCGCGGGAGGGGAAGTTGGGAAAGAACTGGGAGGGCACTGGGAGGCAGTGGGTGGGCACTGGGAGGCAGTGGGTGGGCACCGGGAACCAGTGGGTGGGAAGCGGTGGGGTACTGGGAAGAACTGGGAGGCCACGGAAGGGGAGGGGAGAAGATGCTGGGTGACCCACCGGAACCCTTTAAAGAGGGAACTGGGTGGAACTGGGAGGCAACTGGGAGGCAACTGGGAGGCAACTGGGAGGTGTGAAATCCCGCAGCTGCCGTGGGGGAAGAGAATCGGATCGTGGGAGGTCGGAGCTGCCAGAAGAACCGTCATCCCTACCAGGTGGTCCTCCTCGGTCCACGGAAGAACATCCACTGCGGCGGGGTCCTCGTCGGCAAATCGTGGGTGCTGACCGCCGCCCACTGCGACACCAAGAGGTGGGGTCGCCCCGCCCGCCCACCCGACCAGTAAAAAAAAAACCCCAAAACGTGGGGCGGGTTACTGGGAGAAATGGTGGAGGTGGTCAGCAGGAGGTGGAGAACCTCAAGAGGGGGCGGAGAACCTCAAGAGGGGGTGGAGAACCTCCAAGGGGGTGGAGAACCTCCAAAAGGGACGTTTTGGGAGGGCGGAGTCTTTAGGGTGGGTCTGACCCCACCCCACGACCCCACCCCCTGGTCTTCTGGGACCATCAACCAGTTGGGACTGGGTGGGTAACTGCTGGGAGGTCAACGCCACCAGTCGGTTGGTTTGCCCGCCGTTACCACGCCGTTGGCTTCCCAGTATGACCATCCCGTTGGGCTGGTCACCACAACCACCGAGTCTGGCTCCCAGAATGGCCAGCTAACTGGGATGGTGGCCAGCTAACTGCGATGGTGGCCAGCTAACTGGGATGGTGACCAGCTAACTGGGTTGACCACCCAGAATGGCCAGCTAACTGGGATGGTGGCCATCTAACTGGGTTGGTGACCACCTAACTGGGTTGACCACCCAGAATGACCATCTAACTGGGTTGGCCACCACAACCATCTAGTTGGGCTCCCAGAATGGCCAGCAAACTGGGATGGTGACCACCTAACTGGGTTGATGACCACCTAACTGGGTTGACCACCCAGAATGGCCATCTAACTGGGATGGTGACCTCACCCAACTAGTTGGGCTCCCAGATTGACCAGCTAACTGGGATGGTGACCACCTAACTGGGTTGGTGACCACCTAACTGGGTTGACCACCCAGAATGACCAGCTAACTGGGTTGGTGACCATCTAACTGGTTTGGTGACCACCTAACTGGGTTGACCACCCAGAATGACCATCTAACTGGGTTGGTGACCATCTAACTGGTTTGGTGACCACCTAACTGGGTTGACCACCCAGAATGACCAGCTAACTGGGTTGGCCACCACAACCATCTAGTTGGGCTCCCAGAATGGCCAGCTAACTGGGATGGTGACCATCTAACTGGGTTGACCACCCAGAATGACCAGCTAACTGGGTTGGTGACCACCTAACTCGGTTGGTGACCACCTAACTGGGTTGACCACCCAGATTGACCAGCTAACTGGGTTGGTGACCACCTAACTGGGTTGATGACCACCTAACTGGGTTGACCACCCAGAATGGCCATCTAACTGGGATGGTGACCTCACCCAACCAGTTGGGCTCCCAGATTGACCAGCTAACTGGGATGGTGACCACCTAACTGGGTTGGTGACCACCTAACTGGGTTGACCACCCAGAATGACCAGCTAACTGGGTTGGTGACCACCTAACTGGGTTGGTGACCACCTAACTGGGTTGACCACCCAGAATGACCATCTAACTGGGTTGGTGACCACCTAACTGGGTTGATGACCACCTAACTGGGTTGACCACCCAGAATGGCCATCTAACTGGGATGGTGACCTCACCCAACCAGTTGGGCTCCCAGATTGACCAGCTAACTGGGTTGGTGACCACCTAACTGGGTTGGTGACCATCTAACTGGGTTGGTGACCATCTAACTGGTTTGGTGACCACCTAACTGGGTTGACCACCCTGAATGACCAGCTAACTGGGTTGGTGACCACCTAACTGGGTTGATGACCACCTAACTGGGTTGACCACCCAGAATGACCAGCTAACTGGGTTGGTGACCACCTAACTGGGTTGATGACCACCTAACTGGGTTGGTGACCATCTAACTGGTTTGGTGACCACCTAACTGGGTTGACCACCCAGCTTGACCAGCTAACTGGGTTGGCCACCACAACCATCTAGTTGGGCTCCCAGAATGATTGGGTCTGAAGAGAGGTCTTCTCCTCTCCCCGTTCCCACCAGCTCTGTGGACTGGGACCTGGCTTGGACCAGAACGGGTCGGGTGGAGGGAGCAAACCAGTTTGAGGAGCACTGGTGCGACTGGTCTGGGCAGGGAGTACCGCCGTGCCGAGCCCACGGGACGACCACGGCGGCCACCGTCCCCCCGGCTCAAACCATCTCCTGGAGGTAGAAGCGTGGACGGTCCTCCGTTTTTCGGTGGTCCGAGCTTCTCCCGGTCGAGTACTGAAGACCTGGGGGACGTTGGGCTCCGAGCCTCAGTTTCCCCATCTGCTTCAAGATCTTACCGCTAGGAAGGAGAAGCCTTTTTGCCCAATTTCCCAGGAGCTCCTCCCAACCTCCACCACGGGGACCTTCCCTGCCACGTGCCACGGCCACCAGGGAACGTCACCGTGGTCCTTTCTCCCGTTGCGCAGTTCCATCCCAATCCGCGTGGGCGACCACAGTTTGAAGACCAAGGAGGGGACGGAGCAGTGCGTCAACTCGGCCAAGGCCTTCATCCACCCCAACTACAACCCCACCAGCCATGACAGTGACATCATGCTGCTGAAGCTCCAGAAACCCGTCCGTTTCACCGACCGCGTCCAACCGGTGGCCCTCCCCAAACGTTGTCCTCCAGCCAACACCGAGTGCGTCGTGTCGGGCTGGGGCAGCACCAGCAGCCCCGAAGGTAGGGTGGAAACGTGGCGTCGCGTCACGCGGAGGGGTCTGGGGACGTCTTGGGGACATCTCGGCGTCTTGGGGACATCTTCGAGTCTTGGGGACATCTTCGAGTCTTGGGGATATCTCGGCGTCTTGGGGATATCTCGGCATCTTGGGGACATCTTCGAGTCTTGGGGACATCTCAGCATCTTGGGGACATCTCGGCGTCTTGGGGACATCTTCGAGTCTTGGGGACATCTTCGAGTCTTGGGGATATCTCGGCGTCTTGGGGACATCTTCGAGTCTTGGGGACATCTTCGAGTCTTGGGGATATCTCGGCGTCTTGGGGACATCTTCGAGTCTTGGGGATATCTCGGCGTCTTGGGGACATCTTCGAGTCTTGGGGACATCTTCGAGTCTTGGGGATATCTCGGCGTCTTGGGGACATCTTCGAGTCTTGGGGACATCTCGGCATCTTGGGGATATCTCGGCGTCTTGGGGACATCTTCGAGTCTTGGGGACATCTTCGAATCTTTGGGACATCTTTGAGTCTTGGGGACATCTTCAAGTCTTGAGGACATATCGGCATCTTGGGGATATCTCGGCGTCTTGGGGACATCTTCGAGTCTTGGGGATATCTCGGCGTCTTGGGGATATCTCGGCGTCTTGGGGACATCTTCAAGTCTTGGGGACATCTTCGAGTCTTGGGGATATCTCGGCGTCTTGAGGACATCTCGGCGTCTTGGGGACATCTTCGAGTCTTGGGGACATCTCGGCATCTTGGGGACATCTTAGGGATATCTCAGTGTCTTGGGGACATCTTCAAGTCTTGGGGACATCTCGGCATCTTGGGGACATCTTAAGGATATCTCAGTGTCTTGGGGACATCTTAGAGTCTTGGGGACATCTCGGCGTCTTGGGGACATCTTCGAGTCTTGGGGACATCTCGCATCTTGGGGATATCTCGGCGTCTTGGGGACATCTTCGAGTCTTGGGGACATCTTAGAATCTTTGGGACATCTTCGAGTCTTGGGGACATCTTCGAGTCTTGGGGATATCTCGGCGTCTTGGGGACATCTTGGCGTCTTGGGGACATCTTCAAGTCTTGGGGACATCTCGGCATCTGAGGGACATCTTAGGGATATCTCAGTGTCTTGGGGACATCTTGGAGTCTTGGGGACATCTCGGCATCTTGGGGACATCTTAAGGATATCTCAGTGTCTTGGGGACATCTTAGAGTCTTGGGGACATCTCGACGTCTTGGGGACATCTTCGAGTCTTGGGGACATCTCGCATCTTGGGGATATCTCGGCGTCTTGGGGACATCTTCGAGTCTTGGGGACATCTTAGAATCTTTGGGACATCTTCGAGTCTTGGGGACATCTTCGAGTCTTGGGGATATCTCGGCGTCTTGGGGACATCTTGGCGTCTTGGGGACATCTTCAAGTCTTGGGGACATCTCGGCATCTGAGGGACATCTTAGGGATATCTCAGTGTCTTGGGGACATCTTGGAGTCTTGGGGACATCTCGGCATCTTGGGGACATCTTAAGGATATCTCAGTGTCTTGGGGACATCTTAGAGTCTTGGGGACATCTCGACGTCTTGGGGACATCTTCGAGTCTTGGGGACATCTCGCATCTTGGGGATATCTCGGCGTCTTGGGGACATCTTCGAGTCTTGGGGACATCTTAGAATCTTTGGGACATCTTCGAGTCTTGGGGACATCTTCGAGTCTTGGGGATATCTCGGCGTCTTGGGGACATCTTGGCGTCTTGGGGACATCTTCAAGTCTTGGGGACATCTCGGCATCTGAGGGACATCTTAGGGATATCTCAGTGTCTTGGGGACATCTTGGAGTCTTGGGGACATCTTAGCGTCTTGGGGACATCTCAGCACCTTGGCGACATTTTAGTGTCTTTGGGATATCTTAGCGTCTTGAGGACATCTCGGCATCTTGGGGACATCTTAGAATCTTTGGAACATCTTTGAGTCTTGGGGACATCTTAGCATCTTGGGAATATCAGCATCTTGGGGACATCTCAACATCTTTGGGACATCTTAGGGATATCTCAGCATCTTGGGGACATTTTAGAGTCTTGGGGACATTTTAGCATCTTAGGGATATCCAGCATCTTGGGGACATCTTAGAGTCTTGGGGACATCTTAGCATTTGGGGAATATCTCAGCATCTTATGGACATCAGAGTTTTGGGGACATCTTAGCGTCTTGGGGATATCTCAGCGTCTTGGGGACATCTTCGAGTCTTAGGGACATCTTAGCATCTTGGGAATATCAGCATCTTGGGGACATCTTAGTGTCTTGGGGACAACTCAGCATCTTGGGGACATCTTAGCGTCTTGCAGATATCTCAGCGTCTTGGGGACATCTCAACATCTTTGGGACATCTTAGGGATATCTCGGCATCTTGGGGACATCTTAGAGTCTTGGGGACATCTTAGCGTCTTGGGGATATCTCAGCATCTTGGGGACATCTTAGAGTCTTGGGGACACTTTAGCATCTTTGGGACATCTTAGACTCTTTGGGATATCTCAGCGTCTTGGGGACATCAGAGTTTTGGGGGCATCTTAGAGTCTGGGGGACATCTCAGCATCTTGGGGACATCTCAGCATCTTGGGGACATCTCAGCATCTTGGGGACAACATCTTGGGCGGCCTGTGTCCATCGGCAGTCCATGGGGGTGGCTTTTGGAGGTCTCCGTTCCCCACCAGCACCACGCCACGACCACAGGAGATTCCACGGTGACCAGTCATCCCTCACCTCGACGGCACCTTCCACGGCGGGCTGTCACCGCCGACGTCACCCTAGAAGAGAAAGTGTCCCACCCTTTCCGTCCTCCCCTGGGCCCCTACCCCCGGGTCGAGGGGCGCGTCGTGACCCCTGACCGTGTCCCGCTGTCCCCAGGGTACTTCCCCGACATTCTCCAGTGCGGCGTGGTCTACACCATACCCAACGAAGAGTGCGCCAAACTCTACCCCAAAGGCATCACCAAGAACATGCTCTGCGCCGGCGTCAGCTCGGGGGGCACCGACTCTTGCCAGGTAGGTGCTGGGCGGGGTTGGCTCCACCCACCCTATCCCTGAGGAGAAACCCCAACGGAGAAGACATTTGGGGCGGGGCTTGGCGTTGACGACCAGTAGAGGAACCCCAACGCCATGGTGGTTGAGTCTTGGGGACGTGAGGTGCTGTAGGGATCCCTCCAAGCACCGCGGGGACCCCCCCCCCCCCCCCAGGGTGCTATAGGGACCACCTGGGTTCCATAGGTGCTACGGGGACCAGCACCCACCTCTGGGGTGCTAGAGGACCCTCAGGGTGTTAGAGGAAAGCCTGGGTGCTATAGGGACCCCCCCAAGAACTCTACAGCCCCACTGGGTGCTACGGGGACCCCATGGCACTATAGGGACCTCCCCAGTGCTATAGGGACCTCCTGGGCCTCAGCTCCAGCACCCTATGGGGCGTGGCGGTCTCCATACATTGACCCCATAGGGCATGGCGGTCTCCAACCCTTGACCCCATAGGGCGTGGTGGTCTCCATCCCTTGACCCCATAGGGTGTGGCGGTCTCCATCCCTTGACCCCATAGGGCGCGGCGGTCTCCAACCCTTGACCCCATAGGGCGTGGCGATCTCCAACCCTTGACCCCATAGGGCGTGGTGGTCTCCATCCCTTGACCCCATAGGGCGTGGTGGTCTCCACACCTTGACACCATAGGGCGTGGCGGTCTCCATCCCTTGACCCCATAGGGCGTGGCAGTCTCCAACCCTTGACCCCATAGGGCGCGGCGGTCTCCATCCCTTGACCACATAGGGCGTGGCGGTCTCCATCCCTTGACCCCATAGGGCGTGGTGGTCTCCACACCTTGACCCCATAGGGCGTGGCGGTCTCCAACCCTTGACCCCATAGGGCGTGGCGGTCTCCATCCCTTGACCCCATAGGGCGTGGCGGTCTCCAACCCTTGACCCCATAGGGCGCGGCGGTCTCCAACCCTTGACCCCATAGGGCGTGGCGGTCTCCAACCCTTGACCCATAGGGCGTGGCGGTCTCCATCCCTTGACCCCATAGGGCGTGGCGATCTCCAACCCTTGACCCCATAGGGCGCGGCGGTCTCCAACCCTTGACCCCATAGGGCGTGGCGATCTCCAACCCTTGACCCCATAGGGCGTGGCGGTCTCCATCCCTTGACCCCATAGGGCGTGGCGATCTCCATCCCTTGACCCCATAGGGCGTGGCGGTCTCCATCCCTTGACCCCATAGGGCGCGGCGGTCTCCATCCCTTGATCCCATGGGGCGTGGCGGCGCCCAATGGAGAACCACGGAGCCCGAAGGATCTGGGCGGGATTTGGCGAGACCCAACCACAGTCCCGTCACCTCATTGGTCGCTTCTCTCCCCCAGGGTGACTCGGGGGGTCCGCTGGTGTGCGGGGACGAGCTGCAGGGCATCGTGTCGTGGGGCATGCAGGTGTGCGGGCAGGAGGGCAAGCCGGGCGTCTACACCCGCGTCTGCGAGTTCACCGCTTGGATCCACGACACCATGAGGAGGAACAGCCATCTCTGAAGCCACGCCCCCCCGAAGGAAGACTCCTCCCCTCTCCCCGCCCCCTTAAAATACCAGGGGTCTTCTCCTTTCCCTCATCCCGCGCCGCCTTCCTTGCGCAAGCGGGAAGATCTCCTGGAATAAAGTCCCGTGAAACGTGGCCACCTTCCACCGTCCCGTGGCAACGGCGTGGCCACCGTGGCCGTGGGGCCGGGGAGAGGAGCGGGGGGGGGGATCATGGCCGCCGTGGGCGTGGTGAGGAAGTTGCCCAAGTTCTGAGGGTCGGGCTTGGTGGCCATGGTGGGTAATTCGTGGCCATATATGTTGGGTGCTGGGGGGCAATTTGTGGCCATGGCTGTCTGGTGCTGGTGGCCAACTCATGGCCTTGGGTGTCTGGTGCTGGTGGCCGACTCGTAGCCATGGCTGTCTGGTGCTGGTGGCCATGGTGGCAACTTGTGGCCTTGGGTGTCTGGTGCTGGTGGCCATGGTGGCAACTTGTGGCCTTGGGTGTCTGGTGCTGGTGGCCATGGTGGCAACTTGTGGCCTTGGGTGTCTGGTGCTGGTGGCCAACTCATGGCCTTGGGTGTCTGGTGCTGGTGGCCATGGTGGCAAGTCATGGCCATGGGTGTCTGGTGCAGGTGGCCATGGTGGGCAACTCGTGGCCTTGGGTGTCTGGTGCAGGTGGCCATGGTGGGCAACTTGTGGCCTTGGGTGTCTGGTGCTGGTGGCCATGGTGGCAACTCATGGCCTTGGGTGTCTGGTGCTGGTGGCCATGGTGGCAACTCGTGGCCATGGGTGTCTGGTGTTGGTGGCCATGGTGGCAACCCGCCATCACACGTCTGGTGCAGGTGGCCATGGTGGGCAACTTGTGGCCTTGGGTGTCTGGTGCAGGTGGCCATGGTGGCAACTCGTGGCCTTGGGTGTCTGGTGCTGGTGGCCATGGTGGCAACTCGTGGCCTTGGGTGTCTGGTGCTGGTGGCCATGGTGGCCAACTCGTGGCCTTGGGTGTCTGGTGCAGGTGGCCATGGTGGGCAACTTGTGGCCTTGGGTGTCTGGTGCTGGTGGCCATGGTGGCAACTCATGGCCATGGGTGTCTGGTGCTGGTAGCCATGGTGGCAAGTCATGGCCATGGGTGTCTGGTGCTGGTGGCCATGGTGGGCAACTCGTGGCCTTGGGTGTCCGGTGCAGATGGCCATGGTGGCAACCTCCAACCCCGTGTCTGGTGCTAACAGGCAACCAGTGTCCAGCTGTGGCAGACATATGTTGAGGTCTGGAGAACACGCGTGTCCAGATCTCGAGGCTACATGTCCAGATTGTAGAACAACTGTCCATGTCTATAGGACACGTGTCCACATCGGGAGTGCACATGTGTCCATGTCTGGAGAACACGTGTGTCCAGGTCTGGAGAACACAGCTGGCAATCCACGACCACACGTGTCCAGGTCTGGAGGACACGTATGTCCAGGTCTGGCAAACACAGCTGGCAATCCATGACCACACGTGTCCAGGTCTGGAGGACACATATGTCCAGGTCTGGAGAACACAGCTGGCAATCCATGGCCACACATGTCCACATCTGGAGGACACGTATGTCCAGCTCTGGAGAACACAGCTGGCAATCCATGGCCACACATGTCCACATCTGGAGAACACGTGTGTCCAGGTCTGGAGGACACGTATGTCCAGGTCTGGAGAACACAGCTGGCAATCCATGGCCACACATGTCCACATCTGGAGGACACGTATGTCCAGGTCTGGAGAACACAGCTGGCAATCCATGGCCACACGTGTCCAGGTCTGGAGGACACGTATGTCCAGGTCTGGAGAACACAGCGGGCAATCCATGGCCACACGTGTCCAGGTCTGGAGGACACGTATGTCCAGGTCTGGAGAACACAGCTGGCAATCCATGGCCACACATGTCCAGGTCTGGAGAACACGTATGTCCAGGTCTGGAGAACACAGCTGGCAATCCATGACCACACGTGTCCAGGACTGGAGGACACGTATGTCCAGGTCTGGAGAACACAGCGGGCAATCCATGGCCACACATGTCCACATCTGTAGAACACGTATGTCCAGGTCTGGAGAACACAGCTGGCAATCCATGGCCACACGTGTCCAGGTCTGGAGGACACGTATGTCCAGGTCTGGAGAACACGGCTGGCAATCCATGACCACACGTGTCCAGGACTGGAGGACATGTATGTCCAGGTCTGGAGAACACAGCTGGCAATCCATGGCCACACATGTCCACATCTGTAGAACACGTATGTCCAGGTCTGGAGAACACGGCTGGCAATCCATGGCCACACGTGTCCAGGTCTGTAGAACATGTATGTCCAGGTCTGGTGAACACGTATGTCCAGGTCTGGAGAACACAGCTGGCAATCCATGACCACACACGTCCACATCTGGAGGACACATATCTGGGTCTAGATGCCACGTACATCCACAGCAAGAAGACACACATGTCCAAGCCTGGAGTACACGCGTGTGCAGCTCGGGAAGTCACGGATGGGGACCCACCACCACATCTGTCCAGCTTGGTGACCGCAGCTGGCACGTCACCACCACACGTGTCCATCGCTGGAGGTCACGGCCGGCTCCCCATCGTCCCCCGTGTGTGTCCCCCCCCACATCTCAACCCCCCCCAACCCCGGGGCTTACCACGGGCTGTGTAAACCAGGAGTAAAGCAAGGAGCTGGCTCCTCCTGGGAGCGCGTGGGCGCCCTAATTAGAGCCAATTAAGAGTTCGTTAATGAGGCGGCCGCTAACGCGGCCCCCCCCCCCCCCCCTTCACCGAGAGAACCAGTTGGGCTCCGCCTGAGAAGCCGCACCGCCTTGTTTACACCACTTACACCCAGCGGGACCGCTTGAGATTTACATGGGGGGGGGGGGCAAGCCCCACCCTTCCCATCTCCTGGCCACGCCCCCCCCCAAGCCCCGCCCTCATGAGCGTGCAAGCGGCACAAGGTGACAGCACCCCCTAGTGCGAGCGTGCACCCGCGGGTGTGCGCAGGGGCTGGTGTGGACGGGGAGGTAGACGTGGGGGTGTGGACGCGTGTCGTGGACGTGTCTCACGGACGTGTGGATATATGTTGTGGACATGTAGACGTATGTCATGGATGTGCGGACATGTGTCATGGACGTGTGGACATGCGGACATGTGTCATGACGTGTGGACATACGTCGTGGATGTGCGGACGTGTGTCATGGACGTGTGTTGTAGACGTGTGGATGTATGTTGTGGTCATGTAGACGTACGTCATGGACGTGCGGACATGTGTCATGGACGTGTGAACATATATTGCGGATGTGTGTCATGGACATGTGTTGTAGACGTGTGGATATATGTTGTGGTCATGTAGACGTACGTCATGGACATGCGGGCATGTGTGATTGACATGTGGACATATATTGTGGATGTGTGTCATGGACGTGCGGACATATGTCGTGGATGTGTGGACGTGTGTCATGGACGTGTGTTGTAGACGTGTGGATGTATGTTGTGGACATGTAGACATATGTCATGGACATGCAGGCATGTGTGATTGACATGTGGACATATATTGTGGACGTGTGTCATGGACGTGTGGATATATGTTGTGGGCGTGCAGACATTTGTCATGGACGTGTGGACATATGTCGTGGATGTGCAGGCATGTGTCGTAGACATGTGTCATGGACGTGTGGATATATGTTGTGGACATGTAGACATATGTCATGGACGTGCGGACATGTGTGATGGGCGTGTGGACATATATTGTGGACGTGTGTCATGGACGTGTGGATATATGTTGTGGACATGTGGACGTATGTCATGGATGTGCGGACATGTGTGATGGACATATATTGTGGATGTGTGTCATGGACGTGCGGACATATGTCGTGGATGTGCGGACGTGTGTCATGGACGTGTGTTGTAGACGTGTGGATATATGTTGTGGACATGTAGACGTATGTCCTGGATGTGCAGACATGTGTCATGGACGTGTGAACATATATTGTGGATGTGTGTCATGGACGTGTGGACGTATGTTGTGGATGTGTGTGATGGATGTGTGGACGTGTGTCATGGACGTGTCGTGGATGTGTGGACATATATTGTGGACGTGTGTCATGGATGTGTGTCACGGACATGTGGACATATGTCATGGATGTGCAGACGTGTCATGGACCTGTGGATGTGTCGTGGACATGTGTCATGGACATGTGTCATGGACATGTGTCATGGACGTGTGGATATATGTTGTGGACATGTAGATGTATGTCATGGATGTGCGGACATGTGTGATGGACGTATATTGTGGATCTGTGTGATGGATGTGTGGACGTGTGTCATGGACGTGTGGACATGTGTTGTGGATGTGCGGATGTGTGTCATGGACGTGCGGACATACGTCATGGATGTGCAGGTATGTGTCACGGACGTGTGTCATGGACGTTGGACATGTCGTGGATGAGCAGACATGTGTCATGGATGTGTGGACCTATGTTGTGGACATGTGGACGTGTGTCATGGATGTACGGACATGTGCCATGGATGCGTGGACGTGTGGCGTGGACATGTGGACGTGTGGCATGGACATGCGGACGTATGTCACGGATGCGTGTCACGGACACGTGGACGTGTGGAGGTGTGTTATCACGCAGGGGTTCGCGTGTGCATGCGTGTGTTGACCCCAGTCCCACGGCTCCACCACGTCCAACAGCTTCCGTCTCCTGCTCCAGCCCTCAAAGCCGGCCGGCCAACCGCTGCGTGAAGATCTCCAAAGTTGACTGGCCAATCAGCCGGTCTCCAAAGCCGGCTGGCCAATTGGTACGTGCTGACCTCTTAATCTGGTTGGCCAATCAGCACGTGCTGGTCTCCAAAGCCAGCTGGCCAATCGGCACGTATTGACGTCTTCCTTAATTTGGTTAGGCAACCAACGCGCGGTGGTCTCCGAAGCCGGTTGGCCAACCAGCACGTGCCGGTCTCCAAGACTCTCCGGCCAATGGGACTTGCCGTCTCGCAAAAGCAGCTGGCCAATAGCACGTGCCGGTCTCCGAAGCCACTAGCCAACGAACACGGCCACCATCTCCAGAGCCCGTCACCACGCCTGAGTTTTTCCAAAAAAAACCATTGGCCAATCAGATGATCACGTCGGCCTCCAAAGCCGCTGGCCGATGATGTCACGCCTTTGCCTCCAACGCCCCCCAACCCCAGCCAATCGTCTGCCTTTCGGGGTTTTGGTTTTTTCCCCAAAACCGGTTGACCCACCAAGCGCCATCACGTCTCCAAAGCCAACCGACCGCCCAACCGCCGCCTCCGCCATCGCCGCGACCCCACCGGCGGTTCGTCCCGTCGCCAGATCCCGACCCTCCGATCGGCGCCCGCCCGCCCGCCGCCACCTAACGAGGCGAGGCGGTGCCGAGGAAGCGCCGAGGGATTAGGGAAAAAGGCGGCGAGGCGTCTTTTCGCGCCCGTCGGATGCCTCCGGCTCAGCCCTGGGGGGGGCGGGACGAGCCGGATCGGGCCCCGACGCCGTTATAAAACCGTCGGAGCTCACGTGGGAGGGACGGGCGCGGAGCTGCGGCGACGGAAGAGACGCGCCGGGGCCGGTTGGGACGGTTTTCTTTCGGCGTAGGGTGGAGAGGGGGGGGGTGTGTAGTGGGGGGGAACGACGACGACGACGACACACGTATACGCAGAAAGAGAGAAACGTCGGGATTTCGCGCCGTCCTCGCGGCCGGCCGGGACGTTGGCCAAGAACCGGGAAAGCTCGGCCGGGAAGGAGAGGGGGGCGGCCCCCCCTGGCCCCCGGCGGGGCGCAGCGGGGACCTGCGGAGAGGTTTGTCGGGTTGGGGATGATGGCGGGGGGGGCGATGATGGGGCGCTTTTCGGCAAGACGTCATGGTCCGTGGTGGTTCCTTCCACCTCCTCGCCTTGGTCTCCAGCCATTCCGCCTTCTTGCTTCATCCCTGCTCTCCATCTATCCTTCCTTCCCCAAGTTTGATCCATCTCTCCGTCTCGGTGATCCCTCCTTCTCCAGGTTTGACCCGTTCCTCCACCCTTGATCTCCAATCATCCTACCTTCTCCAGGTTTACACCGTCCCTGCTCTCCATCCTTCTTTCTCCAGGTTTACACCGTTCCTGCTCTCCATCCTTCCTTCCTTCTCCACACTTGCTCCATATCTCCGTCCCTCATCTCCATCCAACCTTCCTTCTCCATCCCTCGCTCCATATCTCCGTCCCTCATCTCCATCCAACCTTCCTTCTCCATCCCTCGATCCCTCCTTCCTCCTCCATCCCTCGATCCCTCCTTCCTCCTCCATCCCTCAATTCCCAATTTCCATCCCTCCGTCCTTCTCCACGCTTCCTCCATCCCTTCATCCGCGATCTCCATCCTTCTCCGCGCCGGTCCCATCCCTCCTTCCCCGCATTCCATCCCTCCATCCTCAGCCCCCTCTTCCCATCTTCATCCAGTCTCTCCGCAAGGAACCACCACCCACGTCCGTGGGGCCCACCACCTCTCTCCGTGGGGTCCACCACCCCATATCCATAGGGAGCAACGACCCACCCCTATGGGACCCATTTCCTTTATCTGTGGGGCCCATTGCACATGGCCACAGGGAGTGGTGACCCACACCCATGGGTGGCTCCGACCCATGGCCATGGGAACCGTGACCCACACTCACGTGGAGCCTTGACCCACTTCTATGGGGCCCACAAACCTCCTCCGTGGGGAGCAATGACCCACTGCCACGAGGAACCGCGACCCACGTCCATGGGGCAACCAGTTGGGTCCCTCCAACCCTTGGCCATGGCGAACCGTGACTCAAAGCCGCGGGGAACCGTGACCCGCGGGGAACCGCGACCCACGGCCACGGGGGGGTGAGGGGACACCACGACCCCCAACCACCCGGAGCAGTGACCCACGTCCTTACAACCCACATCCCTGGGGAGCAATGACCCACATCCAAGGGCGTCTCCAATCTCCAATCTTGAAGAATCGTGACCCCCAACCACGGAGGGGCCACGACCCACATCTCTGGGGGGCCACGACCCACATCTCTGGGGGCCACGACCCACAGCCCCATCCCGAGGGAGGCATCCAAGGGCAGTGCGAGGTGCTGGGAGGTCAATCGCCTCGAGACAAGGAGGGGGGAAGGCGGAGGAGTTGGCAGAGCCCGTAATTACGGGCCTCATTAAACGATGACTGTGTTGATTGATTGCCGCCGTGGCACTCGGCCCGATGATGTCACCGTTGCAAAAGCGCGATGACGGGGCGAATCGTGTCGCTCCGATCGCTGGGTGGAGGGTAGTGGGGGGGGGGGGGGGGGGGGGGAGAGGGGTTGGGGGGGGGCTGCCACAGGGCTGTAGACCCCAAAATGGTTGGAGGGCCACCACGATGCCCCTCCACCCCCTAAATGGGTGGAAGATGCCCCCAAGAAACATCTCACCTTCTCCTGGAGATCCCAAAATGGTTGGAGGGCCACCACGATGCCCCTCCACCCCCTAAATGGGTGGAAGATGCCCCCAAGAAACATCTCACCTTCTCCTGGAGACCCCAAAATGGTTGGAGGGCCACCACGGTGCCCCTCCACCCCCTAAATGGGTGGAAGATGTCCCCAAGAAACATCTCACCTTCTCCTGGAGCGGGGCGGAAGGTCCAGGCGAAGCCACGAAGGGGGGCAAAAACCCCAAAGCCCAAACCCACTAACGCCTCTGCCCCACAGCGGCCACGGCGATGGAGGTGCGAGCCATGGTGGCCCTCAGGCTATGGGGCAGCGTGAAACTACTGGGAGCCCTGGTCTTGGTGGCATCCACGGGTGAGTGTTAAGGGCGGCGGGCGCGACCGGTGGGACGAACGACGCGCGTGCGGTGGGACAGACACGCGTGTGTGACGGCGCTGACACGCGTCTCCCCGGTCCCGCATCCCTTGCAGGGTCTTCGGTGGCGGGTGATAACCGCGTGGTTGGCGGCATGGACTGCGAGCCCCACTCGCAGCCGTGGCAGGTGGCCATCCTCGACATGTACAAGCTCTACTGCGGCGGCGTCCTGGTGGCCAGGCAGTGGGTGGTGACGGCGGCCCATTGCACCACGCCGGGGTAAGGGCGACGTCTCGCGTGTCCCATGCACGTCCCGCGATCCCGACGCGTGTCCCGCGGTCCCGACGCTGGTCACGGGCGCGCTGGGGTGTCCACGTGTCTTGGCTACGTGTCGCGTCCCACGGCCGCACCGTGGAGCTCCGCGTCCAGTATCCCACTTGCCACGGCCGTGCTGCGTGTCCCGGCCGCGCCACGATCTCGACGTCCCCTACGTGGGTCGGGTTGGTCACGTCCCACCCGTGCCGTGCCCCACAAGTGTCGTGGCCACCCCGTGGCCACCTCGTGGCCACCAAGCCCTACAGGTGGGCCACGGTCTTGCGGTCCTAGCCACCTCGCCGCGTGTCCCACGCGTGTCCCTCCTGCCTGCCGTAGGATCACCAGCACCCACCTGGGCAAGCACAACCTCTACACGCGGGAGTGGGGCGAGGTGCAGAAGATGGTGCAGAAGTTCGTGCCGCACCCCAACTACAACCCCACCACCAAGGACAACGACATCATGTTGATGAAACTCCTGACGCCCGTCACCCTCACCAACAGGATCCAGCCCATCGCCGTAGCCTCCTGCCTCCCGGATCCTGGCACCACCTGCGTCACCTCGGGATGGGGGGCCACCACCTCCCCAGAAGGTACCCAGTATCTGTGACCTCTTCTGGATGCTTGGGTCCCATCCTGGAGGTCCGGGTCCCCTTTTGGGGGTCTGGGTCCCCTCTTGGGGTCTGGATCTCCTCCTGGAGGTCTGGGTCCCATCCTGGAGGTCCAGGTCCTCTCCTGAAGGTCTGGGTCTCCTCTTGGGGGTCTGGGACCCCTCTTGGGGGTCTGGGACCCTTCTTGGGAGTCTGGGTCCTCTGCTGGAGGTCCAGGTCCTCTCCTGGAGGTCTGGGACCCCTCTTGGGGGTCTGGGTCTCCTCTTGGGGGTCTGGGAACCCTCTTGAGGGTCTGGGTCCTCTTTTGGAGGCCTGAGTCCCCTCTTGGGGGTCTGGGTCCCATCCTGGAGGTCCAGGTCCTCTCCTGGAGGTCTGGGTCCCCTCTTGGGGTCTGGGTCTCCTCCTGGAGGTCCAGGTCCTCTCCTGAAGGTCTGGGTCTCCTCTTGGGGGTCTGGGACCCCTCTTGGGGGTCTGGGTCCCCTCCTGAAGGTCTGGGTCCCATCCTAGAGGTCCGGGTCCTCTCCTGGAGGTCTGGGTCTCCTCTTGGGGGTCTGGGACCCCTCTTGGGGGTCTGGGACCCTTCTTGGGAGTCTGGGTCCTCTCCTGGAGGTCTGGGTGCCCTCTTGGGGGTCTGGGTCTCCTCTTGGGGATCTGGGAACCCTCTTGAGGGTCTGGGTCCTCTTTTGGAGGCCTGAGTCCCCTCTTGGGGGTCTGGGTCCCATCCTGGAGGTCCAGGTCCTCTCCTGGAGGTCTGGGTCCCCTCTTGGGGTCTGGGTCCCCTCTTGGGGTCTGGGTCTCCTCCTGGAGGTCTGGGTCCCATCCTGGAGGTCCAGGTCCTCTCCTGAAGGTCTGGGTCTCCTCTTGGGGGTCTGGGACCCCTCTTGGGGGTCTGGGACCCTTCTTGGGAGTCTGGGTCCTCTCCTGGAGGTCTGGGACCCCTCTTGGGGGTCTGGGTCTCCTCTTGGGGGTCTGGGAACCCTCTTGAGGGTCTGGGTCCTCTTTTGGAGGCCTGAGTCCCCTCTTGGGGGTCTGGGTCCCATCCTGGAGGTCCGGGTCCTCTCCTGAAGGTCTGGGTCCCCTCTTGGGGTCTGGGTCTCCTCCTGGAGGTCTGGGTCCCATCCTGGAGGTCCAGGTCCTCTCCTGAAGGTCTGGGTCTCCTCTTGGGGGTCTGGGACCCCTCTTGGGGGTCTGGGTCCCCTCCTGAAGGTCTGGGTCCCATCCTAGAGGTCCGGGTCCTCTCCTGGAGGTCTGGGTCTCCTCTTGGGGGTCTGGGACCCTTCTTGGGTGTCTGGGTCCTCTGCTGGAGGTCCAGGTCCTCTCCTGGAGGTCTGGGACCCCTCTTGGGGGTCTGGGTCCCCTGTTGGGGGTCTGGGTCCTTTCCTGGAGGTCTGGGTTTCCCCCTGGTCATCTCCTTGGCACCCTGATCCTCAAATGAGTGCCTGAGCCCTATCCTGGACATCTGGGTGCTCTCCTGGACACCTGGGTCTTCTCCTGAACACCCAAGTCCCCTCCTGGGCACCTACATCCCATCATGGACATCCACGTCCTCTCCCGGGCATCTGGGTCTTCTCCTGGACATCTAGGTGCCCTCATGGACGTCTGGGTCCTCTCCCAGATATTTAGGTCCCCTCATGGACATCTAGATCCTCTCCTGGACACCTGGGTCTTCTCCTGAACATCCAAGTCCCCTCCTGGGCACCTACATCCTCTCCTGGACATCTGGGTCTTCTCTTGAACACCCAAGTCCTATCCCAGGCACCTACGTCCCCTCCTGGACATCCAAGTCCTCTCCTGGACATCTGGGTCTTCTCCTGGACATCTAGGTGCCCTCATGGACGTCTGAGTCCTCTCCCAGATATCTAGGTCCTCTCATGGACATCTAGATCCTCTCCTGGACACCTGGGTCTTCTCCTGAACACCCAAGTCCTATCCCAGTCACCTATGTCCCCTCCTGAACACCCAAGTCCTCTCCTGGACATCTGGGTCTTCTCCTGGACATCTGGGTGTCCTCATGGACGTCTGAGTCCTCTTCTAGACATCTAGATCCTCTCTTGGATATCTAGGTCCTCTCCTGGACATCTGGGTCTTCTCCTGGACACCCAAGTCCCCTCCTGAGCACCTATGTCCCATCATGGACATCCACGTCCTCTCCTGCACATCTAGGTGCCCTCATGGACATCTGGGTCTTCTCCTGGACATCTAGGTGCCCTCATGGACGTCTGAGTCCTCTCCCAGATATCTAGGTCCTCTCCTGGACACCTGGGTCTTCTCCTGAACACCCAAGTCCCCTCCTGGGCACCTATGTCCACTCCTGGACGTCTAGGTCCTCTCCTGAACACCCAAGTCCTCTCCTGGACATCTGGGTCTTCTCCTGGACATCTGGGTGTCCTCATGGACGTCTGAGTCATCTTCTAGACATCTAGGTCCTCTCTTGGACATCTAGGTCCTCTCCTGGACATCTGGGTCTTCTCTTGGACATCTGGGGCTTCTCCTGAACACCCAAGTCCCCTCCTGGGCACCTACGTCCCATCATGGACATCCACGTCCTCTCCTGGACGTCTGGGTCCCCTCCTGGGCACCTACATCCCCTCGTGGACATCTAGGGCCCCTCGTGGACATCTGGGTGGTCTCCTGGACACCTGAGTCCTCTCCTAAGAACTAGGAACAACGAGGGGCAGCGGAGGAGGCAAGGGAAGGAAATTAGATGAAATTAGATTGATTTATACCGAGTACGATGACAAGAAACAAGGAATAGCCTAAAAACATCTAAAGTCCTAGAAATCGAATAAGGGATTAAATGAGAAATAAATAGTACGGCTTTCTATCAAAGAAAAGGGAATGAGGGAAAGGAAGGGGGGAAACGCTAAAGTAAAGGCAAAGAAAACCAAAGAGAAATTAAATGAAAAAAAATTAGTTAAGTGGAACAGAAGGGAGCAGAATAAAATTAAAACAAATGAAGTGATAAAGCACAGAGAAGAAAGTTAAAACTAAAAAGCCCCAGAAGAAAAAAAAGGCTAAAGTGGCATAAAATAGTAATAGCCTAAAATTAAATGAGAGGAAACGAAAGGAAAAGGTAACAAAGCGAAATAAGAGAGAATTTGGGAGAAGGCACCCCAAAAAAAGACCCCCTTCCTGGAATTTCCTTCTTCTGCCTCAGAAATTCCCCCAGGAGAAGGTTTCCCCCACCGTGGGCTGTGTCTCCATAGGCGACTTTCCCCTCTGAGAGTTTGAAAACACCCCCAAAAATCTCATTTTTCTCCCCAAAAACAAGCCGGAGAAGCATCCCCAAGCAAATTCACCGGGAGAGACACAACTCCTTCTTCTCCAGGGCGGGGAGGGTGTCGGCACTGGGAAGGGGGGGAGGGGGGGGGAAGGGCATGATTTTTGGGGGGCGGGGGGGCAAATTTATTCCGATTCCCGGGTCGATTGCTCTGGTTTCTTTCTTCCCCCCCACTTCCCTCCGTTTCCCGTCTCAGTCACTTACCCGGACGTCTTGCAGTGCGTCAACGTCACCATCTTCTCGACGGCCGAGTGCCAACGGTTATACCCCGGTTCCATCACCGAGAACATGCTCTGCGCCGGGAGCCTCCAAGGCGGTAGGGACTCTTGCCAGGTACGGTCAAAATGTCCCTCCTTCTGCCATTGGTGATTTTTCCACCGGGGCCCGTCTCCAAGGTGGACGCGTCCCCTCGTCATCATGACGGGGTCTTCCTCTGTTGGCCAGCCTAACGGTGGCTCGTGAACCCAAGGAGGGTTGGCCAACCCGGTGATGTTCTTCAAGCAAACGAGGGTTGGCCAAATCATTCATAGTTGGCCAACTCAGCAATAGCCGGCCAACCCAAGGGGAGTTGAGTAACCCCGTGTTGGTTCTTCAACCCAACAAGGGTTGGCCAACACCAGTAGAATTGGCCAACTCAGCAGCAGCCGGCCAATCCCAGAGGAGTTGAGTAACCCCGTGTTGGTTCTTCAACCCAACAAGGGTTGGCCAACTCAGCAGCAGCCGGCCAACCCAAGGGGAGCTGAGTAACCCAGTGTTGGTTCTTCAACCCAACAAGGGTTGGCCAACACCAGTAGAATTGGCCAACTCAGCAGCAGCCGGCCAACCCAAGGGGAGTTGAGTAACCCCGTGTTGGTTCTTCAACCCAACAAGGGTTGGCCAACTCAGCAGCAGCCGGCCAACCCAAGGGGAGCTGAGTAACCCAGTGTTGGTTCTTCAACCCAACAAGGGTTGGCCAACACCAGTAGAATTGGCCAACTCAGCAGCAGCCGGCCAACCCAAGGGGAGTTGAGTAACCCCGTGTTGGTTCTTCAACCCAACAAGGGTTGGCCAACTCAGCAGCAGCCGGCCAACCCAAGGGGAGCTGAGTAACCCAGTGTTGGTTCTTCAACCCAACAAGGGTTGGCCAACACCAGTAGAATTGGCCAACTCAGCAGCAGCCGGCCAACCGAAGTGGAGTTGAGTAACCCCGTGTTGGTTCTTCAACCCAACAAGGGTTGGCCAACACCAGTAGAATTGGCCAACTCAGCAGCAGCCGGCCAACCCAAGGGGAGTTGAGTAACCCCGTGTTGGTTCTTCAACCCAACAAGGGTTGGCCAACACCAAGTAGAATTGGCCAAGTCAGCCATGGCTGGAAAACCCAAAGAGATTTGGACAACCCACCGGCGTGGTTGACCAATCCAGTGATGGTTAAACAAGCCACCAAGCTGACCCAATGGGAGTCGGTCACCCAACGCAACGATGGTGGAACAACTCAAGGGTTGGACAGCCCAATGTCACGGGTCGGTTAACCCAGTCGTACATTATTAATCCCAAAAAAGGTTGACCAAACCAGTTGGAGGTGACCAATCCAATGGCAGTTGGCCAACCCAATGATGGCCGGCCAACCCAACAACGGTTGGCCAACCCAATGATGGCCAGTCAACCCAAAAACGGTTGGCCAACCCGACAACGGTTGGCCAACCCGACAACGGTTGGCCAACCCAGAGAGGTCACCCAACCCAATGAGCCCTAACCATGGCGGGGCAAGCCACAGGGAGTTGGCCAACCCAACGAGGGTTGGGTGAGCCAGTGGAAGAGGGTGGCGGGTTCACGCCACGTCTTTCCGTAGGGTGATTCCGGAGGCCCTCTGGTTTGCAACAGGACCCTCCAAGGTATCGTGTCCTGGGGCATGGAGAAATGTGGGCAACCCAAGAGACCTGGTGTCTACACCAAGGTCTGTAGATACGCCCAGTGGATCCAGAAGACCATGAAGGACAACGAGTGACACTTCCAGCGACCTCCAAGTGCCCGGGGGGACGCTCGGAGGACCACATCCGCGTTCCCGCTGCTCGCCGGAGCAGGACGCTGGGACGACAGAGGCTGTGGCGAGGTTGTGGGGAGAATCGGGGTCACCTGGGCGAAGCTGGTGAGAGGGTGGGTGGGAAGGCACGAGAAATTAAAGCGTTGTGATGTTTGGTGGGAAATGTTGTCCTTTCAGCCTGCCCCACCCTCCCAAAAACACCCCCCCCCCGCCCCGATCAATCCCAGACATCTCTTCTCCAGGGTCATCCACAGACCCCGTGTCCACTCATGGCTTCATTTTGAGGTCAGATCCTTCCCAGATTTGCGACTTTCCACAAGGAGAAGTTGATTTTATTTGAAGACAAACCTCGTTTCCTTCAGTCGCGCTCTCCTGTCATCTCCCAAGGACCAAGGCATGTGGCTGCGGTGGCCTAACGATGACACGGAGGACGTGGGACGCTGGTGGACAAGTCCTCCAACCCAAATGGAGTTGGTCAAGTCAACCAGGGTAACCAACCAAAGATGGCTGCCCAACTCAATCACCGCCGGCCATCCAGCAATGGCCTGTCCAATAGGAGATGCCCAATAGGAATGAAGAACCCAACGAGCCGCAGCCAATGCAACAAAAGTCACCCCATCGATGAGGGTCACCCATCCAATGACGGTCGGCCAACCCAACAAGGGTCAGCCAAGCCGGCGATGGTTGGCTAACCCAAGGGAGTTGGTCACGCCAACGAGGGTCACCCAACCAATGACCGTTGGCCAACCCAACAAGGGTTGGTCAATCCAACAAGCGTTACCCAACCCAATGACGGTTGGCCAACCCAACGTCTACTGGGTTCTTCTTAGGCTGGCGGCCACCTGGTTTTTTTCGGCTGTGCCTTTTTTTTTTCGGCTGTGCCTTTTTTTTTTCGGCTGTGCCTTTTTTTTCGAACTGTGCCTTCGCCAGTTGATACGGGATGACCCAGCGTTGCCCAGTTGGAAGGTGCCATCTGGGGTGGGGGTCGTGGTAGTGGTCAACCCTTGAACCAAAGAGAAGCCGGGATTCCGTCAGCCAGGCGGTCCGGCCTGCCCACCCCGAAGCGGGGAAACGCCATTGGTTGGGCTTTCGCCAAGACCCGCCTACCTCAGATCAGAGAAATGCCGTTGGTTGGGTGCTCCCTGAGACCCACCTACCTCAATCCGGGGGAATGTCACCAGTTGGGCTCAACCCAAGACCCTCCCACCCCAAATCAGGGAAATGCCATTGGTTGGGCTCTTCCCAAGCTCTACCTACCTCAGATCAGGGAAATGCCATTGGTTGGGCTCTTTCTAAGACCCACCCACCCCGAAGTGGGGCAACACCATTGGTTGGGCTCTTCCCAAGCTCCACCCACCCCAAAGCGGGGCAACACCATTGGTTGGGCTCTTTCTAAGACCCACCCACCCAAAAGTGAGGCAACACCATTGGTTGGGCTCTTTCTAAGACCCACCCACCCCAAAGTGAGTCAACACCATTGGTTGGGCTCTTCCCAAGCTCCACCCACCCCAAAGCGGGGCAACACCATTGGTTGGGCTCTTCCCAAGATCCACCCACCGCAAAGTGGGGCAACACCATTGGTTGGGCTCTTCCCAAGATCCACCCACCGCAAAGTGGGGCAACACCATTGGTTGGGCTCTTCCCAAGCTCCACCCACCCCAAAGCGGGGCAACACCATTGGTTGGGCTCTTCCCAAGATCCACCCACCCCAAAGTGAGGCAACACCATTGGTTGGGCTCTTTCTAAGACCCACCCACCCCAAAGCGGGGCAACACCATTGGTTGGGCTCTTCCCAAGCTCCACCCACCCCAAAGCGGGGCAACACCATTGGTTGGGCTCTTCACAAGATCCACCCACCCCAAAGTGAGGCAACACCATTGGTTGGGCTCTTCCCAAGCTCCACCCACCCCAAAGCGGGGCAACACCATTGGTTGGGCTCTTCCCAAGCTCCACCCACCCCAAAGCGGGCAACACCATTGGTTGGGCTCTTCCCAAGTTCCACCCACCCCAAAGCGGGCAACACCATTGGTTGGGCTCTTCCCAAGCTCCACCCACCCCAAAGCGGGGCAACACCATTGGTTGGGCTCTTCCCAAGCTCCACCCACCCCAAAGCGGGGCAACACCATTGGTTGGGCTCTTCCCAAGCCCCACCTACCTCAGGTTGAGGAAACACCATTGGTTGGTCTCTTCCCAAGTCCCACCCCCAAACTCGGGCCACACCATTGGTTGGGACTTCTGCACGAGAGGGTGGGGCCACCTCCCCCCCGTGGGGCGTGGCTGCCACCACCGCCAGCCAATCGCCTGCGGTGGGCCCGATCCAGGCAACGAGGCTGTTTTGTTCCTTTGATTATGGCCTTAAAATCGTTATGACTGTAATTAGCATTAATGACGTCCATCCCATAATAGGATCTCAGCGCCTGCGCCACGCCCAAGGCGCGGTTGTTGTCCCGCCGCGTCGGGGGGCGGGATTTGCTTAATCCGGCGTTAATCTGGCAGGGAGCAGGCAAGAGGCAGGTTGGGGGGGGCGGGCAGCCGGGGTTGGAATGGGGGGGCAGAGGGGCACCCTGCCCCACATCACCCCATAGAAACCATAGGGACCCACTCTGCCCCATAGATACCGTAAGGACCTACTTCAGCCCATAGATACTATAGGGACCCACTTCACCCCATAGATACCGTAGGGGACCCACTCTGCCCCATAGATATTGCAGCGACCCACTTTGCCCCATAGATACCGTAGGGGACGCAAGCATTCGGGGCTGTCCCGCTTCACCCCATAAATACCATAGGGTCCTAATTTGCCCCATAGATACCGTAGGGACCCACTTTGCCCTATAGATACTCTAGTTACCTAATTCACCCCATAGATACTGTAGGGGACACACTCTGCCCCATAGACACCGTAGGGACCCTATTTGCCCCATAGACACCGTAGGGACCCACTTTGCCCCATAGATACCATAGGGGACCCAAGTATTCGGGGCTGTCCCGCTTCACCCTATAGATACCATCAGGACCTACTTTACTCCACAGATACTATAGGGACCCACGCCACCCCATAGATACCATAGGGGACCCACATCACCCCATAGATACCGTAGGGACCTACTTCACACCATAGATACTATAGGGACCTACTTCACCCTATAAGTACCATAGGGACCTACTTAACCCCATAGATACTGTAAGGACCCACTTCACCCCATAGATACTGTAGTTACCTAATTTGCCCCATAGATACCGTAGGGGACCCACTCTGCCCCATAGATACCGTAGGGTCTTAATTCACCCCATGGATACTGTAGGGGACCCAAGTATTCGGGGCTGTCCCCCTTTACCCCATAGATACTATAGGGACCCACTTCACCCCATAGATACCGTAGGGTCCTAATTCACCCCATGGATACCGTAGGGGACCCAAGCATTCGGGGCTGTCCCGCTTCACCCCATAGATACTGTAGGGACCCACTTCACCCCGTAGATACCATAGGGACCCACTCTGCCCCATAGATACTGTAGGGTCCTAATTCACCCCATGGATACCGTAGGGGATCCAAGCATTCAGGGCTGTCCCGCTTCACCCCATAGATACTGTAGGGACCCACTTAACCCCATAGATACTGTAGGGACCCACGTCACCCCATAGATACCGTAGGGTCCTAACTCACCCCATGGATACCGTAGGGGACCCAAGCATTCAGGGCTGTCCCGCTTCACCCCATAGATACTGTAGGGACCCACTCCACCCCATAGATACCATAGGGACCCACTCTGCCCCATAGATACTGTAGGGTCCTTATTCACCCCATGGATACCGTAGGGGACCCAAGCATTCGGGGCTGTCCCGCTTCACCCCACAAATACTGTAGGGACCCACGTCACCCCATAGATACCGTAGGGTCCTAATTCACCCCATGGATACCGTAGGGGACCCAAGCATTCAGGGCTGTCCCGCTTCACCCCATAGATACTGTAGGGACCCACTTAACCCCATAGATACTGTAGGGACCCACGTCACCCCATAGATACCGTAGGGTCCTAATTCACCCCATAGATACCGTAGGGACCCATTTTGCCCTATAGATACTATAGGGACCCACTCTGCCCCATAGATACCATAGGGGACCCAAGCATTCGGGGCTGTCCCGCTTCACCCCACAAATACCGTAGGGACCCACTTCACCCCATAGATACTGTAGGGACCCACGTCACCCCATAGATACCGTAGGGTCCTAATTCACCCCATGGATACCGTAGGGTCCTAATTCACCCCATAGATACCGTAGGGACCCATTTTGCCCTATAGATACTATAGGGACCCACTCTGCCCCATAGATACCGTAGGGGACCCAAGCATTCGGGGCTGTCCCGCTTCACCCCACAAATACCGTAGGGACCCACTTCACCCCATAGATACTGTAGGGACCCACGTCACCCCATAGATACCGTAGGGTCCTAATTCACCCCATGGATACCGTAGGGGACCCAAGCATTCAGGGCTGTCCCGCTTCACCCCATAGATACTGTAGGGACCCACTTCACCCCATAGATACTGTAGGGACCCACGTCACCCCATAGATACCGTAGGGTCCTAACTCACCCCATGGATACCGTAGGGGACCCAAGCATTCAGGGCTGTCCCGCTTCACCCCATAGATACTGTAGGGACCCACTCCACCCCATAGATACCATAGGGACCCACTCTGCCCCATAGATACTGTAGGGTCCTTATTCACCCCATGGATACCGTAGGGGACCCAAGCATTCGGGGCTGTCCCGCTTCACCCCACAAATACTGTAGGGACCCACGTCACCCCATAGATACCGTAGGGTCCTAATTCACCCCATAGATACCGTAGGGACCCATTTTGCCCTATAGATACTATAGGGACCCACTCTGCCCCATAGATACCGTAGGGGACCCAAGCATTCGGGGCTGTCCCGCTCCACCCCACGGATACCATAGGGACCCACTTTGCCCTATAGATACTATAGGGACCCCCTTCACCCCATAACCACCCCACTGGGACACCCCCCCACACACACCGTGGGGCAGGAGGGGGTGGGGTGGGAACGCGGCACCTGCCTGGAGAACGTCATCAAATAAACACGGGGGGGGGGGCGAGTTAACGAGCCCCGGTTAATCATTAACGAAGAGCCTTGATAGCCAGGGGGGCACCCAGCACCCCCCCCACCCAGCACCCAACCCCTGCCCCCCCCCCCCACCATGGCGGCCCCTCGCTTCTTCCTCCTCCTCCTCCTCCTCCTCTCGGCGCTGGTGACTCCCAGTAAGAAGTTGGGGGGGTACTGGGAAAGGGGGAGGGGTCCCCATTATGGGGAGGGGGGGGGGAGGGTCCTTTGGGTGGGGGGGGGGGGGCACTCAGATTTGGGTGCCAAGGGTGGGGATGGGGGAATGGGGTCCCCTGTGGGTGCCCCCAGGGTTTGGGGGGGGGGGGGGGGGGATGTCCCAGTAGCTCCCAGTAGCTCCCAGTAACAATGGCCCCCCCCTCCCCCATCAAGGCCGGCCGTGGGGGGAGCGGATCGTGGGGGGCAGCGAGTGCCCCCCCGCCGCCCACCCCGGCCTCGTCCTCCTCTTCCACTTCGACCAGCACCAGTGCGGGGGGGCCCTGCTCAGCACCCAGTGGGTGCTGACGGCCGCCCACTGCCGGACCAGGTTTGGGGGGGGGGGATGGGGAGGCACTGGGAGGGGGACTGGGAGCACTGGGAGGGGGATTGGGGATGTGGGAGGGGAATGGGGGGCACTGGGAGGGGGACTGGGAGCACTGGGAGGGGAATCGGGGGCACTGGGAGGGGGACTGGGAGCACTGGGAGGGGGATTGGGAGAACTGGGAGGGGAATGGGGGGCACTGGGAGGGGGACTGGGAGCACTGGGAGGGGGATTGGGAGCACTGGGAGGGGAATCGGGGGCACTGGGAGGGGGACTGGGAGCACTGGGAGTGGGATTGGGAGAACTGGGAGGGGAAGTGGGGCCTTGGGAGGGGGACTGGGAGCACTGGGAGGGGAATTGGGGGCACTGGGAGGGGGATTGGGAGAACTGGGAGGGGAATTGGGCGCACTGGGAGGGGGACTGGGAGCACTGGGAGGGGAATCGGGGGCACTGGGAGGGGGACTGGGAGCACTGGGAGTGGGACTGGGAGCACTGGGAGGGGAATGGGGGGCACTGGGACGGGGACTGGGGGGCACTGGGAGGGGGATTGGGGATGTGGGAGGGGAATGGGGGGCACTGGGAGGGTGACTGGGAGCACTGGGAGGAGGATTGGGAGCACTGGGAGGGGAATCGGGGGCACTGGGAGGGGGACTGGGAGCACTGGGAGGGGGATTGGGGATGTGGGAGGGGAATGGGGGGCACTGGGAGGGGGACTGGGAGCACTGAGAGGAGAATCGGGGGCACTGGGAGGGGACTGGGAGCACTGGGAGGGGAATGGGGGGCACTGGGACGGGGACTGGGGGGCACTGGGAGGGGGATTGGGGATGTGGGAGGGGAATGGGGGGCACTGGGAGGGGGACTGGGAGCACTGGGAGTGGGATTGGGAGCACTGGGAGGGGAATCGGGGGCACTGGGAGGGGGACTGGGAGCACTGGGAGTGGGATTGGGAGCACTGGGAGGGGAAGTGGGGCCTTGGGAGGGGGACTGGGAGCACTGGGAGGGGAATAGGGGGCACTGGGATGGGGACTGGGAGCACTGGGAGTGGGATTGGGAGCACTGGGAGGGAAAGTGGGGCCTTGGGAGGGGGACTGGGAGCACTGGGCGGGGAATTGGGGGCACTGGGAGGGGGACTGGGAGCACTGGGAGTGGGATTGGGAGCACTGGGAGGGAAAGTGGGGCCTTGGGAGGGGGACTGGGAGCACTGGGAGGGGAATTGGGGGTACTGGGAAGGGAATTGGGAGCACTGGGAGGGGGATTGGGAGCACTGGGAGGGGAATGGGGGGCCTTGGGAGGGGGACTGGGAGCACTGGGAGGGGAATGGGGGGCACTGGGAGGGGGACTGGGAGCACTGGGAGTGGGATTGGGGACGTGGGAGGGGAAGTGGGGGCACTGGGAGTGGGACTGGAATGTACTGGGAGCCCTGCTCAGCACCCAGTGGGTGCTCTCGGCAGCCCACTGCCAAACCAGTCTGAGGGGGGGGGGGGGCACTGGGAGGGGACTGGGATGGGAACTGGGAGCACTGGAAGTGGGACTGGGATGATGGACACGGAATTAGGGCACTGGGAATGGGACTGGGAGCACTGGGAGGCACTGGGGGGGGGCACTGGGAGGGGCACTGGGGCTTTTGGGAGTGCACTGGGAGCACTGGGAGGAACTGGGAGGGGAAGCGGGAAGCACTGGGAGGGGAACTGGGAGGAACTGGGAGGGGAACGGGGAAAAGAACTGGGTCAGCGTGACCTGTGCCCCACCCCTCCGCCGCCATGTTCCTCACGTCCCCGCGTGTCCCCGGCGCTCCGTCACCACGCCCCACCACCACCGTGTCCCCAGCCACGCCCTCGAATCTCCCCAACCCTCCGTGACCACGCCCCACCATGACCACGCCCCACCATGGCCACGCCCCACCACCACCGTGTTCCCCAGCCACGCCCTCGAATGTCCCCAACCCTCCATGACCACGCCCCACCATGACCACGCCCCACCATCGCCGTGTCTTTCCATGACCACGTCCCACCACGGCCACGGCCCACCATGACCGTGTCCCCAGCCACGCCCTCGAATGTCCCCAACCTTCCATGACCACGTCCCACCACGGCCACGTCTCACCATGACCGTGTCCCCAACCACGCCCTCGAATGTCCCCAACCCTCCGTGACCACGTCCCACCATGACCACGCCCCACCATCGCCATGTCTTTCCATGACCACGTCCCACCACGGCCACGTCCCACCACGACCGTGTCCCCAGCCACGCCCTCAAATGTCCCCAACCTTCCATGACCACGGCCCACCATGACCGTGTCCCCAGCCACGCCCTCGAATGTCCCCAACCCTCCGTGACCACGCCCCACCATGGCCACGTCTCACCATGACCGTGTCCCCAACCACGCCCTCGAATGTCCCCAACCCTCCGTGACCACGCCCCACCATGGCCACGTCTCACCATGACCGTGTCCCCAACCACGCCCTCGAATGTCCCCAACCCTCCGTGACCACGCCCCACCATCGCCATGTCTTTCCATGACCACATCCCACCATGACCACGTCCCACCATGACCACGTCCCACCATGACCACGCCCCACCATCGCCATGTCTTTCCATGACCACGTCCCACCACGGCCACGGCCCACCACGACCGTGTCCCCAGCCACGCCCTCGAATGTCCCCAACCCTCCATGACCACGCCCCACCATGACCACGCCCCACCATCGCCGTGTCTTTCCATGACCACGTCCCACCACGGCCACGTCCCACCACGACCGTGTCCCCAGCCACGCCCTCGAATGTCCCCAACCTTCCATGACCACGTCCCACCACGGCCACGTCTCACCATGACCGTGTTCCCAACCACGCCCTCGAATGTCCCCAACCCTCCGTGACCACGTCCCACCATGACCACGCCCCACCATCGCCATGTCTTTCCATGACCACGTCCCACCACGGCCACGTCCCACCACGACCGTGTCCCCAGCCACGCCCTCAAATGTCCCCAACCTTCCATGACCACGGCCCACCATGACCGTGTCCCCAGCCACGCCCTCGAATGTCCCCAACCCTCCGTGACCACGCCCCACCATGGCCACGTCTCACCATGACCGTGTCCCCAACCACGCCCTCGAATGTCCCCAACCCTCCGTGACCACGCCCCACCATCGCCATGTCTTTCCATGACCACGTCCCACCATGACCACGTCCCACCATGACCACGCCCCACCATCGCCGTGTCTTTCCATGACCACGTCCCACCGTGACCACGTCCCACCGTGACCGTGTCCCCACCCCTCCACGACCACGTCCCACCACGACCACGTCCCCCGTGTCCCCAGCCACGCCCTCCCACGTCCCCCCAACGCGCTACCACGTCCCTCACGCGTCCCCTCGCGTGTCCCGTCCCCCACCCCACCCCAGCCACATCCAGGTACGGGCAGGAGAGCGCAGCCTGGCCACGCCGACGGGGCAGGAGCAGTACGCCGTGGCCGTGGACATCGTGGTCCACCCCGGCTTTGGCACCGTGGAAGGAGACGGCGCCTACGCCCACGACCTCATGCTCTTGCGCGTGGAACCGCCCTTCACCGTCACGCCCTACGTCCGACCCCTGGGCCTGCCCGCAAGTCCGCCGGTCACCGGAACCAACTGCACCGTGATGGGATGGGGAACCACCACCAGTCCCCAGGGTACGGGGAGGACCACGGCGTTCCGGTTGGGTGGTGGCATCTCCAAGAAAAAGGGACACGGGTGGCCAAGGGATGGACAACTCAACTCTCATTGGGTTGGGTGGTGGCATCTCCAAGAAAAAGAGACACGGGTGGCCAAGGGATGGACAACTCGCATTGGTTGGGTGGTGGCATCTCCGAGGAGATGGGACACGGGTGGCCAAGGGATGGACAACTCAACCTGCATCAGGTTGGGTGGTGGCATCTCCGAGGAGAAGGGACACGGGTGGCCAAGGGATGGACAACTCGCATTGGTTGGGTGGTGGCATCTCCGAGGAGAAGGGACACGGGTGGCCAAGGGATGGACAACTCAACCGCCATCGGGTTGGGTGGTGGCATCTCCGAAGGGACACGGTGTCCAGGGCTCAGATCCCTGGCCCAGGTTGGAGACGTGTCCCCCTCGTCCCCCCCAGAGTCCTTCCCCGACACCCCCCAGTGCGTGAACGTCACCGTGGTGGGTGACGACCAGTGCCGGACGGCCTACGGCAGCAAAATCACCGAGGGCATGTTGTGCGCCGGCGTGGCGGCGGGGGGCAAGGACTCCTGCCAGGTACCTCCAGGTCCTCGTGTCCCATCGCCACGTCCCCGCGTCCCATCGCCACGTCCCCGTGTCCCATCGCCACGTCCCCGTGTCCCATCACCACATCCCCGTGTTCCATCGCCACGTCCCCGCGTCCCATCGCCACGTCCCACAGCCCCTTCCTTGTCCCATTGGCTTTGAGATGTAGCCGCGTCCCACCGCCTCGTCCACCACGTCCCACCGCCTCGTCCACCACGTCCCACCGCCACCTCCCTCCGGTCCCCCTCGTCCCTTGGGCTCTAAAACCGCGGACACATCTTCACGTCCCATCCCTACGTACCCACCTCCCACGGCCACGGGCTTTCGGTCCCCTCGGCTTTGAGATGTCACCGTGTCCCCGCGTCCCGTTGCCACCACGCGGAACCACGGCCCTTTGGTCTCGTGGCCTTCAAGACGCGACCGTTGTCCCTTGGCCGCGTCTCTTGGGTCCCCGTCACCCCAACCCGGCCACCGCGCTGCGCCCGCTCCCACGTCTTTAGGTCCCGAGAGGGGTTGTCCCCACCGTGCGTCCTCCCTGGCCGGGGACCGTGGCCGAGGTCCCGTCATCGTCCCTTTTGTCCCCAGGGTGACTCGGGGGGACCTCTCGTCTGCAACGGGGTCCTGCAAGGCATCGTCTCGTGGGGTGACCACCCCTGCGGGCAAGCGGGGAAGCCGGGGGTCTACAGCGAGGTCTACGACTACCTGCCGTGGATCCGGGAGACGATAGGGGGGGCCTGAGGCCTCCTCGGCCCCGCCCCCCCCCCCATGGACCTCCTGACCCTCCCCCAGACCCACCAACCCCACCACAGAACCCACTAGGGACCATCTGAGCCCACCACGGAGAGGTTGAAGCCACCAAGAAAAGATCGACCCTACCGCGGAGCCACCAACGTCATCACGGATGGAGTGGCACCTCCCCAACAATGGACCCCATCATGGTTGGGTTGACCCTATCACGGTTGGGTTGACCCTACCACGGTTGGGTTGATCCCATCATGGTTGGGTTGACCCTATCACGGTTGGGTTGACCCTACCACGGTTGGGTTGATCCCATCATGGTTGGGTTGACCCTATCATGGTTGGGTTGACCCTACCACGGTTGGGTTGATCCCATCATGGTTGGGTTGATGCCATCACGGTTGGGTTGATGCCATCATGGTTAAATTGACCCCAGCATGGTTGGGTTGATGGCATCGCGGTTGGGTTGACCCCATCACGGTTGGGTTGATGGCATCATGGTTGGGTTGACCCTATCACGGTTGGGTTGACCCCATCATGGTTGGGTTGATCCCATCACGGTTGGGTTGATCCCATCACGGTTGGGTTGATGCCATCACGGTTCGGTTGACCCCATCAGTGTTGGGTTGACCCTATCACGGTTGGGTTGACGGCATCATCGTTGGGTTGACGCCATCACAGTTGGGTTGACCCAATCAAGAACCAATGAACCCCACCATGACCTGACCTACCCCACCGTGGCTGGGCTGACATCATCATGGATGGATCGACCCTACCACGGGCTCCACCACGGATGGAGTGACCTCACCGCAGACGCTCCAGGTCCACCATCATGACTGGGCTGACGCCATCATGGAGACACCGGCCCCACCATGGACTCCACCATGGTTGGGCTGATCCCATCATGGCTGGATTGACCCCCACCAGGACCACTCCAACCCACCATGGACAAACCGATGCCACCACAAATGGACCGAACGTGCCACCAACCCTGCAGTGACCAGACCGACCCCACCATAGACCCCACCGTGGCTGGACCAAGCCCACCGTGGATGGGCCATGACCACCACGGATGGCCCATGGCCACCATGGATGGTCCATGACCACCACGGATGGACCATGACCACCATGGATGGACCACGACCACCACGGATGTGCCATGACCACCACAGATGGCCCATGACTACCATGCATAGGCCATGACCACCACAGATGGGCCATGACCACCACGCATGGACCATGGCCACCATGGATGGACCACGACCACCACAGATGGGCCATGACCACCACAGATGGCCCAAGCCCACCACAGATGGCCCAAGCCCACCATGGAGGGACCACGACCACCACAGATGGCCCATGACCACCGTGGATGGCCCATGACCACCATGCATGGACCATGACCACCATGGATGGACCACGACCACCACGGATGGGCCATGACCACCACAGATGGTCCATGACCACCGTGGATGGACCACAACCACCACGGATGGCCCACGGCCACCATGGATGGCCCATGACCACCATGCATGGACCATGACCACTATGGATGGACCACGACCACCACAGATGGGCCATGACCACCACAGATGGCCCAAGCCCACCATGGAGGGACCACGACCACCACAGATGGCCCATGACCACCGTGGATGAACCATGACCATCACAGAAGGACCACGGCCACCACGGATGGACCATGGCCACCACGGATGGCCCAAGCCCACCACAGGTGGCCCATGGCCACCACGGATGGCCAAAGACCACCGCGGATGGACCACAACCACCACAGATGGGCCATGACCACCACGGATGGCCCACGGCCACCACGCGTTGACCATGGCCACCACGGATGGACCGCGGCCACCACGGATGGACTGACCCCACCCCCAATAAACCCCTCCCCTTGCATCTCCACGGCAACTCTTGACCCCTTGGGGGGCAATCGTGGGGCAAATGGAAGAGGACTGGGCAAAGGCGGGCAAAAACGGGCCAAAAGGGGCAAAAGGGAGCCAAAATCGGGCAGAAGTGGGCAAAATTGGGCAGAAACAGGCAAAATCAGGCAGAAATGGGCAAAATCGGGCAGAAATGGGCAAAACTGGTCAAAAGTGGGCCAATTTGGGGAGAAGTGAGCCAAAATTGGGCAGAAGTGGGTGAAATCAGGCAGAAGTGGGCCAAATTGGGCCAAAGTGGGTCAAACTGAGCAGGACTGGACAAAGGCAGGCAAAAGCTGGAAAAATCATCAGGCAGAAGTCAGCCAAAATCAGGCAGAAATGGGCAAAATCGGTCAGAAGTGGGCCAAATCGGGCAGAAGTGGGCCAAAATTGGGCAGAAGTAGGCAAAATCAGGCAGAAAATGGGCAAAACCGGTCAAAAGTGGGTCAAATTGGGCGGAAGTGAGTCAAAATCGGGCAAAAGTGGGCAAAATCAGGCGGAAAAGGGCCAAATCAGGCAGGAGTGACCCAAATTCAGGCAGAAGCAGTCCGAAGTGGGCAAAAGTGGGCCAAATTGGGCAGAAGTGAGCCAAAATCGGGCAGAAGTGGGTGATATTGGGCCAAAGTGGGTCAAGCTGAGCAGGACTGGACAAAGGCAGGCAAAAGCAGGCAAAAGCAGTCAAAAGTGAGCCAAAATCAGGCAGGAATGGGCAAAATCGGTCAAAAGTGGGCCAAATTGGGGAGAAGTGAGCCAAAATCGAGAGGAAGTGGGCCAAAATCAGGCAAAAGTGAGCCAAAATTAGGCAAAAGTGGGCCAAACTGGGCAGAAGTGAGCCAAAATGGGGAAGAAGTGGGCCAAAATCAGGCAAAAGTGGGCCAAATTGGGCAGAAGTGAGCCAAAATTGGGAAGAAGTGGGTAAAATCAGGCAAAAGTGAGCCAAAATTGGGCAACAGTGGGCCAAAATCAGGCAGGGGTGACCCAAAATCAGGTAGAAGCGGTCCAAAGTGGGCAAAACTGGGCCAAATTGAGCAGAAGTGAACCCAAATCAGGCAGAAGTGGGTGATATTGGGCCAAAGTGGGTCAAACGGGGCAGAAGTGGGCAAAGGCAGGCAAAAGTGGGCAAAATCAGGCAAAAGTGGGCCAAATTGGGCAGAAGTGAGCCAAAATCGGGCAGAAGTGGGAGAAATCAGGCAAAAGTGAGCCAAAATCAGGCACAAGTGAGCCAAATTGGGCAGAAGTGACCCAAAATCAGGCAGAAGTGGGCAAAATCAGGCAAAAGTGAGCCAAAATTAGGCAAAAGTGGGCCAAATCGGGCAGAAGTGAGCCAAAATCAGGCAAAAGTGAGCCACATCGGGCAAAAGCGGGCCAAAATCCGGTAGAAATGGGCCAAATCATTTTGAGAGACCCAAAATGAGGCAGAAGCGGGCCAAAGTGGGCCAAACCGGGCAGAAGCGAGCCAAAACCAAGCTCAGAAATGGGCCGGATTTTGGGGTGGGGGGAGGGAGAACACGTCCCCACCCCTCCATACGGTACTTGCGGACGGAGCCGACCCTCCCCAAAACCATCACGGGAGCTTTCGCTCCCCTCCGAAGCCGTCGAGTCACCGGCGGCGCCGGCGGCGTCGGAGCAAGCGGTGAGGGGGGGGGAGAAAGGCAATGAGTCACTGAGCCGAATCGCCACCCCACCCCGCCCTGGCCGCGTTATGGGGTAATTAGAGCAGATAACGAGGCTGGAGGGAAACTGAGGCCGGGGGAAAAAAGGAGGGGGGAGGCAACGTGACGGGACGGGCTTTGCCAAACCGCACCGGGAGGGAACGCGGGCGTCCCGGCACCCACAAAAGCATCGCTCCGCCCCGGGGTGCTGGCAGGGAACCCGGAATCGCCTCCTCCTCCTCCTCCTCCTCCTCCTCCTCCCTAACTGGGAAGAAGCTCCCGAGTCCAACTGGGGAGTACTGGGAGCAACTGGGGGGGACACACCCAGATATCTGGGCGCAGACGGAGAAACGCGGGCGCCCCGCGAGCATCCCTCCGTCCTCGCTCCGTTACGTCCCTCCCCCCTTCCCACCCCCCCAAAATCCCTAAAGGGGGCGGGGCAGGGTGAGCCAGCCCCTCCCACTGGGGCACAAAAACCCCACCCCACGGCCCCCCCCCCCCCACCCAACGCGCACCCGTGGGCACCCACAGGAGCGACGGGATCGAGGAGAACCGGGACGTCGGGGACGGAAGGTGACGGCGGGGCGGGGGGATGGACTCGGGACGGGAACGGGAACGAGGGACGGGATGGGGAAGGAGCGGGGAAGGAGGGAGGAGGAAGGAAGGATGGAAGGAAAGAAGAAGGGAAGGAGGAAAGGAGGAAGAGAGGGAAGAAGGGAAGGAGGAAGGAAGGAGGGAAGGGGAAGGAAGGAGGGATGGAAGGAGGGAAGGAAGAATGGAAGGAGAAAAGGAGGGATGGGGAAGAAGGGAAGGATGGAGGGAAGGAGGGAAGGAGGAAGGAAGGAGGGAGGGAAGGAGGGAGGGAAGGAGGGAGGGAAGGAGGGAGGGAGGGAAGGAAGGGAAGAAGGATAGAAGGAGGGAGGGAAGGAAGGAGAGGTGGAGGAAGGAATGAAAGAGGGAGGGAGGGAAGAAGGAAGGAGAGATGGAAGGAGGAAAGGAGGGAAGGTGGGAGGGAAGGAGGGAAGGAAGGAGGGAAGAAGGGATGGAAGGAGAGATGGAAGGAAGGAGGAAAGGAAGGAGGGAAGGAGGGAGGAGGAAGGAAGGAGGGTGGAAGAGATGGAAGAAGAAATAAAGAGGGAAGGAGGGAAGAAGGGAGGAGAGATGGAAGGAGGGCTGGAGAAGGGAGGGAAGGAGGAAGGAAGGAGGGAGGGATGGAAGGAAAGAGGGAAGGAAGGAAGGAGGGATGGAAGGAGGGAAGGAAGAATGGAAGGAGAAAAGGAGGGATGGGGAAGAAGGGAAGGAGGGATGGAAGGAGGGAGGGAAGGAAGGAGGGGTGGAAGAAGGAAGGAAAGAGGGAGGGAGGGAAGAAGGAAGGAGAGATGGAAGGAGGAAAGGAGGGAAGGAGGGAGGGAAGGAGGGAGGGAAGAAGGGAGGGAAGGAAGGAGGGAAGGAAGGAGGGAAGGAAGGAGGGAGGGAGGGATGGAGGAAGGAAGGAGGGTGGAAGAGATGGAAGAAGAAAGGAAAGAAAGAGGGAGGGAAGAAGGGAGGAGAGATGGAAGGAGGGCAGGAGAAGGGAGGGAAGGAGGAAGGAAGGAGGGAGGGATGGAAGGAGGAAAGCAGAAGGGAAAGGAGGGATGGAAGGAGGGAGGGATGGCGGGAGGGATGGAGGGAGGGATGGAAGGAAGGAGGGAGGGAAGGAGGAAAGAAGGACAGAAGGAGGGAAGGAAGGAGGGATGGAAGGAGGGAGGGATGGAAGGAGGGACAAAAGGAAGGCTGGATGGAAGGAAAAAGGAAGGAAGGAGGGATGGAAAGAGGGAAGGAAGGAGGAAGGAAGGATGATGGAAGGAGAGATGGAAGGAGGGAGGGAGGAAGGGATGGAAGGATGGAGGGAAGGAGGCATGGAAAGAGGGAAGAAGGACGGATGGGGGAAGGAAGGAGGATAGAAAAAGGATGGAAGTAGGAAGGAAAGGGCAATAGGAGGGATGGAAGGGGAGAGGGAGGGAGGGATGGCAGGAGGAAAGAAGGAAAGGAAGGTGGGATGGAAGGAAGGAGGAAGGGATAGAATGAAGGAGGAGATGGAAGGGGGAATGAAGGAGGGAAGGAAAGGAGATGGAAGAAGGATGGAAGGAGGAAGGGAAGGGAGAGAAAGTGGGATGGAAGGAGGGAAGGAAGGAGGATGGAGGAAGAGATGGAAGGAGGAAGGAAGGATGGAATGAAGGATTTAAGGAAGGATGGAAGGAGGAAGGAAGATGAAAGAAGGATGGAAAGAGAAAAGGAGGAAGGAGGAATAGGAGGAAGAAGGACGGAAGGAGAGATGGAAGAAGGAAGGAAGAAGGGATGGAAAGAAGAAAGGCGATGGAGTCGGGACGGAAGGTGGAAGGAGGGATGGAAGGAAGGGAGGAGGCAGGGACAAACGGAGGGGAGGGCAGGAGGGCGGGGCAGGCAGGAGGGCGGGGCCAGGCAGGAGGGCGGGGCCAGGCCAGCGTCCCGCCCTGACCGTCCCCCATGTCCCCCTCAGGCTCATGGAGCTGCTGCCCATCACGTTGCTCCTCCTGCTGCTGACGGGTACGTGGGGTCCCCTCCGCCCCCCCAACTCCGTGTCCACGTCCCCACGGAGGAGACACTTCCAGTGGCCCATGTCCCCATGGAAAGAACTTGGGAAGGGGACGGTGGTGGCCCGTGTCCTCATGGAGGAGATATTTCTGGTGGCCCACGTCCCCATGGAGGAGACAAGTCTGGTGGCCCATGTCCCCATGGAAAGAACCTGGGGAGGGGACGTTGGTGGCCCGTGTCCTCATGGAGGAGACAAGTCTGGTGGCCCAGATCCCCATGGAGGAGATATTGCTGGTGGCCCATGTCCCCATGGAAAGAACCTGGGGAGGGGACGTTAGTGGCCCATGTCCCCATGGAGGAGACATTTCTGGTGGCCCACGTCCCCATGGAGGAGACCAGTCTGGTGGCCCACGTCCCCATGGAGGAGACATTTCTGGTGGCCCACGTCCCCATGGAGGAGACATTGCTGGTGGCCCATGTCCCCATGGAGGAGACCAGTCTGGTGGCCCACGTCCCCATGGAGGAGACATTTCTGGTGGCCCATGTCCCCATGGAAAGAACCTGGGGAGGGGACGTTGGTGGCCCACGTCCCCATGGAGGAGACAAGTCTGGTGGCCCACGTCCCCATGGAGGAGACCAGTCTGGTGGCCCACGTCCCCATGGAGAGAACCTGGGGAGGGGACGTTGGTGGCCCATGTCCCCATGGAGGAGACATGTCTGGTGGCCCATGTCCCCATGGAGGAGACAAGTCTGGTGGCCCACGTCCCCATGGAGGAGACATTTCTGGTGGCCCACGTCCCCATGGAGGAGATCAGTCTGGTGGCCCACGTCCCCATGGAGAGAACCTGGGGAGGGGACGTTGGTGGCCCATGTCCCCATGGAGGAGACATGTCTGGTGGCCCATGTCCCCATGGAGGAGACCAGTCTGGTGGCCCACGTCCCCATGGAGGAGACATTTCTGGTGGCCCACGTCCCCATGGAGGAGATCAGTCTGGTGGCCCACGTCCCCATGCAGGAGACACTGCTGGTGGCCCACGTCCCCACGGAAGAGAACCTGGGGAGGGGACATCTGGTGACCCACGTCCTTCCGACAGGAGGAGCCAACGGCCAGGACACGTCTCGCGGCTCGTGTCCTCCCGGCCAAAGGGAAATCACGGACGGGACGGAACCGACCTGCGTCCCCGCGTCCCCAGGGAACGGGCAGGGGACGAAGGACGAGGACAGGATCATCGGGGGTTACCCCTGCATCCCCCTCTCCCAGCCCTGGCAGGTTTATATCTACAGCCCCGTGCGCTGCGGGGGGATCCTCCTGCGGGACAACTGGGTGCTCTCGGCCGCGCACTGCAACAGCAGGTGGGGACGCGGACGGAGAGGTGGGGGGGACAGGGGACACGGTTGGGGGACGAGGGGTGGGCGTGGGGACACGGGTGGGGACGAGGGATGGGCGCAGGGACACGGGTGGGGGGCGTGGACATGGGGACAGGGACATGGGGACATGGTTGGGGACGAGGGATGGGTGTAGGGACACGGGTGGGGGACACGGACATTGGGACAGGGACATGGGGACACGGTTGGGGACAAGGGATGGGCACGGGGACATGGGTGGGGGACAAGGGATGGGCGTGGGGACATGGGTGGGGGTCATGGACATTGGGACAGGGACATGGGTGGGGGACACGGACATGGGGACAGGGACATGGGGACACGGTTGGGGACAAGGGATGGGCATGGGGACATGGTTGGGGGACAAGGGATGGGTGTAAGGACATGGGTGGGGGACACGGACATTGGGACAGGGACATGGGGACACGGTTGGGGGACAAGGGATGGGCATGGGGACACAGGTGGGGGACACGGACATGGGGACAGGGACGTGGGGACACGGTTGGGGACAAGGGATGGGCATGGGGACATGGATGGGGGACAAGGGATGGGTGTAGGGACACGGGTGGGGGACACGGACATGGGAACAGGGACATGGGGACATGGTTGGGGGACAAGGGATGGGTGTAGGGACATGGGTGGGGGACACGGACATTGGGACAGGGACATGGGGACACGGTTGGGGGACAAGGGATGGGCATGGGGACACAGGTGGGGGACACGGACATGGGGACAGGGACGTGGGGACACGGTTGGGGACGAGGGATGGGTGTAGGGACATGGATGGGGGACACGGACATTGGGACAGGGACATGGGGACACGGTTGGGGACAAGGGATGGGTGTAGAGACATGGACATGGGGACAGGGACATGGGGACACGGTTGGGGACAAGGGATGGGCATGGGGACATGGGTGGGGGACAAGGGATGGGTGTAGGGACACGGGTGGGGGACACGGACATGGGGACAGGGACGTGGGGACATGGTTGGGGACAAGGGATGGGCACAGGGACATGGGTGGGGGCCATGGACATTGGGACAGGGACATGGGTGGGGGACACGGACATGGGGACAGGGACGTGGGGACACGGTTGGGGACGAGGGATGGGCATGGGGACATGGGTGGGGGACAAGGGATGGGTGTAGGGACACGGGTGGGGGACACGGACATGGGGACAGGGATGTGGGGACACGGTTGGGGACAAGGGATGGACAGGGGGACATGGGACGGGGACATGGGACACGGGGACAGGCTACGTGGCAGAAGGACAAGGACAAGGGACGACACGTCCCGGGGGGACACCAGTGGGGTGCGGAGCTGTGACTGTCCCCACGTGTGTCCCCCCCCCCGCCCCCAACTTTCCCTGCCACGTGTCCCCACATTTCCCCGTGTCCCATCCTCATTTGTCCCATCCGTGTCCCACCTCTATCCCCTCCATGTCCCACCCGTGTCCCCCCCATATCCTGTGTCCCCCCGCCATGTCCCCACCCCCTGTCCCCTCCCCGGGGGCGGGGCCGCACCCACCCCCCCCCCCCCCCCAGAGGCCTCCGCCTGCGCCTGGGCGAGAACGACCTGCAGCAGCGGGAGGGGACGGAGCAGAACCGCCTGGTGACGAAGGCCATCCCCCACCCCGCCTTCAACCGCGTCACCCTCGACAACGACCTCCTCCTCCTCAAACTCGACCGCCCCGTGGCCCTGAACCGCGCCGTGCAGCCCCTCGCCCTCCCCCGCGCCTGCGCCCCGCCCGGCACCACCTGCCTCGTCTCCGGCTGGGGCACCATCACCACCCCGCAAGGTGAGACGACGCCGGGAGGAAAGGCGTAGGAGAACCTGCAGTAAACCCTTAGCAAGGCAGCAAACGCGCAGTAAACCCGTAGTAAACCTGTAGTAAACCCGTAGTAAACCTGTAGTAAACCCGTAGTAACCTTGTTGCAAACCTGTAGTAAAGCCATAGTGAACCCATAGAGCACTAAACACATAGTAAACCCATAGGAAAGTAGAACACTTGGAGGAAACATCTACTAATCCCATAGTAAAGCAGCAAACCCCCAGTAAACCCATAAACTCCTACTAAACCCATAGTAAACTCCTACTAAACCCATAGCAGACCTGTAGTAAGCCCGTAGCAGGCCTGTAGTAAAGCCATAGTGAACCCATAGAGCACTAAACACATAGTAAAACCATAGGAAAGTAGAACACTTGGAGGAAACGTCTACTAATCCCATAGTAAAGCAGCAAACCCCCAGTAAGCCCATAAACTCCTACTAAACCCATAGTAAACTCCTACTAAACCCATAGCAGACCTGTAGTAACCCCGTAGCAGACCTGTAGTAACCCCAAAGTGAACCCATAGAGCACTAAACACATGGTATACCCATAGGAAAGTGGAACACTTGGAGGAAACGCCTACTAAACCCATAGTAAACTCCTACTAAACCCATAGCAGACCTGTAGTAACCCCATAGCAGACCTGTAGTAACCCCACAGTGAACCCATAGAGCACTAAACACATAGTAAACCCATAGGAAAGTAGAACACTTGGAGGAAACTCCTACTAAACCCATAGTAAAGCAGCAAACCCCCAGTAAACCCATAAACTCCTACTAAACCCATAGTAAACTCCTACTAAACCCATAGCAGACCTGTAGTAAGCCCATAGCAGACCTGTAGTAACCCCAAAGTGAACCCATAGAGCACTAAACAAATACTGAACCCATAGGAAAGTAGAACACTTGGAGTAAAGTCCTACTAAACCCATAGTAAAGCAGCAAACCCCCAGTAAACCCATAAACTCCTACTAAACCCATAGTAAACTCCTACTAAACCCATAGCAGACCTGTAGTAAGCCCATAGCAGACCTGTAGTAACCCCATAGTGAACCCATAGAGCACTAAACACATAGTAAACCCATAGGAAAGTAGAACACTTGGAGGAAACTCCTACTAAACCCATAGTAAAGCAGCAAACCCCCAGTAAACCCATAAACTCCTACTAAACCCATAGTAAACTCCTACTAAACCCATAGCAGACCTGTAGTAACCCCATAGCAGACCTGTAGTAACCCCATAGTGAACCCATAGAGCACTAAACACATAGTAAACCCATAGGAAAGTAGAACACTTGGAGGAAACTCCTACTAAACCCATAGTAAAGCAGCAAACCCCCAGTAAACCCATAAACTCCTACTAAACCCATAGTAAACTCCTACTAAACCCATAGCAGACCTGTAGTAACCCCATAGCAGACCTGTAGTAACCCCATAGTGAACCCATAGAGCACTAAACACATGGTATACCCATAGGAAAGTGGAACACTTGGAGTAAACGCCTACTAAACCCATAGTAAACTCCTACTAAACCCATAGCAGACCTGTAGTAAGCCCATAGCAGACCTGCAGTAACCCCAAAGTGAACCCATAGAGCACTAAACACATAGTAAACCCATAGGAAAGTAGAACACTTGGAGGAAACTCCTACTAAACCCATAGTAAAGCAGCAAACCCCCAGTAAACCCATAAACTCCTACTAAACCCATAGTAAACTCCTACTAAACCCATAGCAGACCTGTAGTAAGCCCATAGCAGACCTGTAGTAACCCCAAAGTGAACCCATAGAGCACTAAACACATGGTATACCCATAGGAAAGTAGAACACTTGGAGGAAACTCCTACTAAACCCATAGTAAAGCAGCAAAACCCCAGTAAACCCATAAACTACTAAACCCATAGTAAACTCCTACTAAACCCATAGCAGACCTGTAGTAAGCCCGTAGCAGGCCTGTAGTAAAGCCATAGTGAACCCATAGAGCACTAAACACATAGTAAAACCATAGGAAAGTAGAACACTTGGAGGAAACGTCTACTAATCCCATAGTAAAGCAGCAAACCCCCAGTAAGCCCATAAACTCCTACTAAACCCATAGTAAACTCCTACTAAACCCATAGCAGACCTGTAGTAAGCCCATAGCAGACCTGTAGTAACCCCATAGTGAACCCATAGAGCACTAAACACATAGTAAACCCATAGGAAAGTAGAACACTTGGAGTAAAGTCCTACTAAACCCATAGTAAAGAAGCAAACCCCCAGTAAACCCATAAACTCCTACTAAACTCATAGTAAACCTGTAGAAATACGTAGTAAACCTGTAGCAGACCTGTAGTAGCCCCGTCGCAAACCTGTAGTAAAGCCATAGTGAACCCATAGCGCACTAAACACATGGTAAACCCATAGGAAAGTAGAACACTTGGAGGAAACTCCTACTAAGCCCATAGTAAAGCAGTAAACCCAAAGTAAACTCCTACTAAACCCATAGTAAACCAGTAAAACAGGACACTTGGGAGTAAACTCCTACCAAAGCCGTAGCAGAGCAGCAAACCCCCAGTAAACCCACAAACTCCTACTAAACCCATAGTAAACCCCTCTTAAACCCCGAGTAAAGCACTAAACCCATAGTAAAGCAGAACATTTGTAGTAAATTCCTACTAAAACCATAGTAAACCTGTAATACGCTCATGGGAAATCCCTAGCAAAACAATAAACCCAGAGTAAACCCATAGTAAAGCCCGAAACACGTAGTAAACTCTAGTAAAGTAGTAAACCCATAGCGAAGCAGAACGTTCGCAGTTAACTCTGACTAAACCCATAGTAAAGCAGTAAACCCGTAGTAAACCCAAAGTAAACTCCTACTAAACTCACAATAAACCCATAACACCTCGTAGTAAACCCATAGCAAAACACTAAACTCCTAGAAAACCCTTAGTAAAGCAGTAAATCCGCAGCAAAGCACTAAACTCCCAGTAAACCCACAGTAAACCCATAGCAAAGCAATAAACCTGCAGTAAACTCCTAGTAAAACCATAGTAAAAGCAATAAACTCCTAGTAAAACCATAGTAAAGCAGTAAACCTATAGTAAACCCGAGGTAAAGGCGTAGCAAGCCCGTGGTGGCAGGGCCACCCTAACGCCAGAGCAAAGCTGGCAGTGGAAACCCGGGGTAAAAATCCAAGCCCGGTCGTAGTAAACCGTTAGTAAAGGCGTAGCAAACCTGTGGTGAAAGTCAGAGTGAGCCCGTGGGGAAGTTGGGGGCGGAGCCAGGCTAGTATCACAGCAAAGCTGGAGCAACCTTGAAGTAAGCGATGAGTAACCTACGACTAACGTATGAGGAATCGATGAGGAACCCATGCATAACCTATACGTAACCTCATAGTAACCAACGCGTAACCTGTACATAACCTGCAGGGAACCTCCAAGTAGCCTATGAGCAATCTATAAGTATCTGATGCATAACCTGTAAGTAACCGATGAGTAATCGATGAGTAACCTACGACTAACGTATGAGGAATCGATGAGGAACCGATGCATAACCTATACGTAACCTCATAGTAACCAACGCGTAACCTGTAAGTAACCTGCAGGGAACCTCCAAGTAGCCTATGAGCAATCTATAAGTGTCTGATGCATAACCCGTAAGTAACCGATGAGTAATCGATGAGTAACCTACGACTAACGTATGAGGAATCGATGAGGAACCGATGCATAACCTATACGTAACCTCATAGTAACCAACGCGTAACCTGTACGTAACCTGCAGGGAACCTCCAAGTAGCCTATGAGCAATCTATAAGTATCTGATCCATAACCTGTAAGTAACCGATGAGTAACCTGTGAGTAACCTGTGAGTAACCTATGAGTAACCTATGAGTAGGGCCCAGAGCATCCCAGCAGCCCCTGGGGGTGTCCCCAACCCCCCCAGACCCCTCCCCCATGCTTCCCCCTCCCCCCCGCAGTGACCATCCCCCGGCACCTGATCTGCGCCTACGTGGACATCGTCCCCCCCTCCATCTGCCGCCGGGCCTACCCCCAACGCATCACTCCCAACATGCTTTGCGCCGGGGTGCGCAACCAGCGCATCGACTCCTGTCAGGTATCGGAGGGGCGGGGTCCGGGGCGGGGCACCCCCAAATCCCTCCACCCCATTCCGAAACCGACCGTTGTCCCACCTTGGGCAAACTCCCGCCACCGCCCCGCCCCGATTTGTTGCTTCCCGTTGGGTACGAGGGACCCCAAATTCACGAGTCGTGTCGTGGGCCCCCCCAAAAACACACACACACACCCCCCCCCCCAAAAATCCAAGACTGCCCCGCCCCCCAAAATCCACAACTCCGCCCTCCACGGCCACCCAACCTCAAACTTCCCCGCCAATCCCGCCTCGACGTCCCCCTAATCCCAATTCGACGTCCCGCCAATCCCACCTCGACGTTCCGTCCGTCCCCCCCCCCGCCAAATCCCACGTGTCCTCCAGCGCCGACCACGCCCTGGGTGTGTCCCCAAAGCTCCGCCCCCCTCCCAAATAAACCCCCCGCTGTCCTTTTCCCTCCCTAGGGTGACTCCGGGGGGCCGCTGTCGTGTAACGGGACCCTCCAAGGCATCGTGTCGTGGGGGTTGCAAACCTGCGCCCTGCCCGGGCGCCCGGGGGTCTACACCCGCGTCTGCAACTACGTGGGTTGGATCCAGGACACCATGAATCGCAACTAGGGGCCGGCGAGCCCCCAGGCGGGCCACCGAGGGACCACCGGGAGTGGCCACGGAGAGGGGCCACCACGGATGATAGCTAGGGAGGTAACGACACGGATAAACCACCACGGACTATGATTAGGGACACAAAGACACGGAGCTGGGCCACCAGGGATCATAAATCTGGGCCACCATCGACCGTGGATCCGGGCCACGATGGACCACAGAGCTGGGCCACCATGGACCACAGGTCTGGGCCACCATCAACCAAGGAGCTGGACCACCATCGACCACAAGTCTGGGCCACCATCGACCACAATCTGGGCCACCATGGAGCCCAGCTAGGGACGTAAAGACACGGACTTGAGCTACCACGGATTATGACTAGGGCCACAAAGACACGGAGGTGGGCCACCATGGACCACGGATCTGGGCCACCATCGACCACGGATCTGGGCCACCATCGACCACAATCCGGGCCACCATGGAGCACAGCTAGGGACGTAACGACACAGACTTGAGCTACCACGGACTGTGACTAGGGCCACAAAGACACGGAGCTGGGCCACCATGGACCACAAATCCAGGCCACCATCAACCACAGAGCTGGGCCACCATCGACCACAATCTGGGCCACCATGGAGCCCAGCTAGGGACGTAAAGACACGGACTTGAGCTACCACGGACTGTGACTAAGGACACAAAGACACAGAGTTGGGCCCCCATGGACCATGGAGCTGGGCCACTATGGGCCACAAACCTGGGCCACCATCAACCAAGGAGCTGGGCCACCATCGACCACAATCTGGGCCACCACGGAGCCCAGCTAGGGACGTAACGACACGGACAAGCCACCACGGACTATGATCAGGGACACAAAGACATGGAGCTGGGCCACCACGGACCACAAATCCGGGCCACCATCGACCGTGGAGCTGGGCCACCATCAACCACAATCTGGGCCACCATCGACCACAATCTGGGCCACCATGGAGCCCAGATAGGGACGTAACGACACGGACTTGACCCACCACGGACTATGACTAAGGACACAAAGACGCGGAGCTGGGCCACCATGGACCACAAATCCGGGCAACCATCGACCACGGATCCAGGCCACCATGGGCCACCATCTGGGCCACCACAGAGGACATAAGACACGGGGAGGGACGGGGTGGGGGGGAGGGGGACAACAGGGACAGAGCCGTGGACCCGACGTCACAATGGGGGGGGGACAAATTTGGGGTAGGAACAATAAATTTAGGAGCAAAACCCAATTTTTGAGTCCGTCTCTACTTCCCGGCCCATCCCAAAATTTTACCCCCGGCCCCCTCCCAAAATGTCCCAACCTGGAGTGGGAGGGTCTTTGTAAGCGAAGCCCCGCCCCCCTCATCCCCACCCCACACCCCCCCCCAGATACGGATTCTTGGGGTTCTACAATAATCTCTTTATTGAGGCAGTTGCAGAAAAAAAATGGCGGGGAGGGGGGGCGGGACGGGGACAAGGACCGCCCCCCCCCCCGGAGAGGAAGTGACACGAGGGGACATTCACGTAACAGCGGGAAAGGAGGGGTGGGCGGGGCCATCGAGTCACCTTAACTCTGCCCCCCCCCCAAAAAAAGAAAGATGAAGCTGAGGAAGAGTGTGATGGTGGGAACTGTAGTGTTCGTCCCTGTCCGGTCCCCGAGGGTGGGAGGAGTTGGGGACCTGGGCAGGGCGTGGCAGGGGTGTCCCCACACCCATGGGTGGAGCCCTGACGCCCATGGGTGGAGCCCTGAGAGGATGGAGGGGGCGGGGCAAGCCAGGTGTGGATGGAGATGGGTCATCGGTGGTCAACGTGCGTTGAGGAAGACTCAACTGGAAGAGGTCGATCCCAGTCTGGACCAATGGTGTCACCAGCGAGTCTCCGTCTACTCAACCACCGATGATTACCGTAGGTCAGGAACCGGCCAATCGGAGGGAAAGCAAGCTCGACTCAGCCAACCGCCGTTGGTCACGCCAGGTCTTGACCCGCCCAACCGGGAAGACGCAAAGCCAACCTTGGTCAATCCAGGTCTTGAAGGAGCCAACAGGAAAAGACCAAGGTCTGGGCTGAGCCAACCACGACGACCCACCTAGGCCTAGAAGAACCCAACCGAAGCCAAACCCGACAACCAATCACAGTCTTGATCAAAGCAACCAACAACAGCCAAATTAAGTCTTTGGCCCGGGCCAATCGGAAGAGGCCAATCCAGATCTGCTCCAGCCCAGCCACCAATGGTCGACTCTAGATCTGGATCTGGCCAAACGTTAACGGTCGACCCCGGTCTTGACCAACTCAACGCAAATCCTGGCCAACTTGAGCCAATCCCTACGCAGCCCAACAGCAATTGGCCGATCTGGGCGTGGTCCGACCCCGCTCTTGATGACCAACCCCAGGTCTGGACCGAGCAAGCCCCAAAGGTCAACCGAGGCCTACAACGAGCCAATGAGACGAGGCCAACCCAAATCTAGACTAACTCAACCCGATGGTCAACCTAGGTCAAGACCAACTTGGCCAATTCCTACCCAGGACCACCAGAATAGGCCGAGCCGAGGTCTACAACGAGCCAATGAGACAAGGCCAACCCAAATCTGGTCTAACTTAACCAATGGTCAACCTAGGTCAAGACCAAGTTGGCCAATCCCTACCCAGGACCACCCGAATAGGCCGAGCCAAGTCTTGTCCAACCCCAGCGCCGATCACCGACCCCAGGGCTGGACCACCAACAGTCAACCAAACCCTGCAAGAAGACCAACCCAACGATTGGTCAACTAGAATCAAGATCCAACTTGACCAATCCCTTCACAGACCAATCAGAAGAGGCCGAAGAAGGATCCAGCTAAGACCGCTCAAGGTGAGCGTGACCTCATCTCCCAACGTCCCCACCTCACCCTGCTCCAACCACGGCTGATCCGTGCCCGGGGCCAACCGGAGGAGGCCAAGCCAACGCCGCCCAAGCCGTGCCCGTGCCGAGGGGCGGACGCCGCTCCGCCGGTGGGGCCCCCACCCAGCACCCAACCCACGCGGCGGCCGCGGTTGGGACGCGCCCACCCCGCCCCTGAGGAACGCTCTGACCTTCTTCCACCCGCGGCCTCAGCGGCGCCTCCCGCCGGGTGGCTCGCGTCTCCTCCGGCAATAAAATAAGCTTAAAAAAAACCCAAAAAAAGCCCCAAAACACACCAAATTTAGCAGTACTAAAAAAAAAAAAAACCAACCAACCAACCCCCACCCAAAAAAAAAAAAAAAAAAAAAAAAAAGGAATTGGTGGCATCGCCCCGGTGAAGGACTCAAGACGGCGCCGGTGACAAGGACGTGGTGGGGACGGGAAGCGTGGGGCGGTGGGAGTGGTGGGAACACGCACCGTAGAGCCGCGCCGGGGGAGGGGGGAGGGGGCGTGGCGGGGGTTACATGGCAGCCGGCACGGCGGCGGCGGCGGGGGGCGGCGAAGCCGGGCGGTGGAAATTGGTCTCCTTGTAGACGAACCAAGAGCTGCCGGCCCAAAGCACCAAGTTGAGGAAGCCGAAGACCTGGGGGGTGGGAGGGGAAAATGTAAAACCACCCGGAAATCCCACCCCCCGCCCCACCCCCAGCCGTGCCTCAGTTTCCCCAAGATCTCCAAACCCTCCTCCCCGCCAAATCCCACCCGGATTTGCCTCGGTTTCCCCGCTTATCTCCCCCTGGCCTCAACGCCCGCTCCCGCGGTCTACGTCGGACCTTGGGTTTCTTCCAAGAGGTTCCTCAACCACCCAAGCCCTGCCTCAGTTTCCCCTTTCACAGCCTTCGGGACCCACCACGGAGACGTTGAGGGACCCCATGGGGGGGACCCCCGCGGGGAAGCAGGTCGCCATGGGGGGGAGGCAGTGGGGCAGGGGGGCCATCGTCGAGGTCTTGACGTCCGCGAGGGCCTTGGCCCACGCCGAAGAGCTCACCAGCCACAGGAAGGAGAAGGCCACGGTGGTCAAGAAATCCTGGGGGGAGGGGAGACACGGACAGTTTTTGGGGAGGGGGGGATTAGGGGAACCCCAAAAATGAGGGGCGGGGCACAACGTGATTGGTTTGAGACCTGGGAGGGGGGTGAACCCGAAAAGTTGGGAGCGGGAGAGGACAACAAGGGCAGACGTTGAGTACAACCAATGTTGGGGACACCCCCCCTGCCAAAATTTGGGGGCGGGAGGGGACAACTGGGGTGGACCCCAAGACCCGCAGACCTGGGAGGGGGACGACACCCCAAAATTTGGGGGTGGGAGGGGACCCAAGACCCACGGAGCCCACTTGCTCCATACTGGGAGGGGGCGAACCCCAATTCTCGCACCCGGAGCTCAGGCGGTTTCTTGCCCCTCCAGGATTTGGGGGAAAAAATTGGGGGATCGGGGGGTTCGGGGTGGGGATAAGCCCCCCAAAGAAGAGGGCGGGGCACTTACCCCGTGTCCTGTCCACGGCAGCAGGAGGAGAGAAGTTCAGAGGGGGGTTATTGACCCCCCCAAAATGTGTCATCCCCCCCCAAAATCTTCCCTTCCTCCCCACCCACGGGTCCCTCCACCCACATATTGGGGGGGGGGGGGGGGGAAGAGGACTAAGACTCAAACTCCCATGATGCCTCACAACAGGGTGGGGAACCCAAAGGCTCATGGGAGTTGTAGGCCAAGCAGTGGGAGAAGCTACAACCCATTCTGGGAGCTGTAGGGCACCCAAGTGGTCTTCGGCCAAGCGTGGGGCAGGAGATGGACGGATGGAGAAGACCAAGACGGATGGAGAAGATCAGGATGGAGAGATGGACGGAGAAGACCAAGACGGAGAGATGGACGCATGGACAAAATCAAGATGGGTAGACAGATAAAGACAACCAAGATGGGTAGAGAGAGAGAGAAAACCAAGACGGATGGATGGACGGACGGATGGAGAAGACCAGAATGGGTAGACAGATGAAGACGACCAAGACGGATGGATGAAGACGACCAAGACGGATGGATGAAAACGACCAAGACGGATGGATGGAAGGACAGAAAAGACCAAGACGGGTAGACAAATAGAGAAGACCAAGAAAGATGGATGAATACGACCAAGACGCATGGACAGATAGAGAAAACAAAGATGGATGGATGGAAGAGACCACGATAGATGATAGAGAAGACCAGGATGGATGGATGGAGAAGACCAAGATAAATGGACAGATGGAAAAAACCAAGACTGATGGATGGAGAAAGAAAACCAAGATGGAAAGATGGATAGAGAAGAGCAAGAGGGGCGGACAAAGACGACCAAGATGGATGGATGGATAGAAAAGAGCAAGATGGACGGATGGAGACGACCAAGATGGATAGCTGGATGGAGAAAGCCACGATGGATGGATGGACAGAGAAGACCAAGATGGATGGATGAATGGAGAAGGCCAAGATAGGTAGACAAATAAAGATGACCAAAACGGATGAATCGAGATGACAAAGATGGATGTATAGAGGAGACCAGGATGGATGGAGAAAACCAAGATGGATGGATGGAGAAGACCAAGATGGATGGACAGATAGAAAAAACGAAGACTGATGGATGGATAAAGACGACCAGGATGGATGGATAGAGAAGACCAGGATGGACAGATGGATGCAGAAGACCAGGATGGATGGACAGAGAGAAAAAACCAAGATGGACGGATGGAGAAGACGAGGAGGGATGGAAGGATGGATGGAGAAGCCCAAGATGGAGGAACGGACGGACGGAGAAGAGCAAGACGGAGGAACGGACGGACGGAGAAGAGCAAGACGGAGGAACGGACGGACGGAGAAGAGCAAGACGGAGGAACGGACGGACGGAGAAGAGCAAGACGGAGGAACGGACGGACGGAGAAGAGCAAGACGGAGGAACGGACGGAGAAGAGCAAGATGGAGGAACGGACGGACGGAGAAGAGCAAGACGGAGGAACGGACGGATGGAGAAGCCCACGATGGAGGGACGGACGGATGGAGAAGCCCACGATGGAGGCACAGACGGAGAAGCCCAAGATGGAGGAGGGACGGACGGATGGAGAAGCCCAAGATGGAGGAACGGACAGACGGAGAAGCCCAAGACGGAGGAATGGACGGAGAAGCCCACGATGGAGGGACGGACGGAGAAGCCCACGATGGAGGGACGGATGGATGGAGAAGCCCAAGATGGAGGAACGGACAGACGGAGAAGCTCGAGATGGAGGAACGGACGGAGAAGAGCAAGATGGAGGAACGGACGGACGGAGAAGCCCACGATGGAGGGACGGACGGAGAAGCCCAAGATGGAGGGATGGACGGAGACGCCCAAGACGGAGGGACGGACGGAGACGCCCAAGACGGACTTACCACCAACGGCAGCTTCCCACCCGCCCCGCGGTAGAGGTGGAGGTAGCCCAGGTAGACGGCGAGGGCGGCCATGCTGTAGAGGAAGGCGAAGACGGCCACCGTGACGAAGAACTGGGCCGAGGAGGAGAAGTCACCAACCAGGTGGACGTCCACCGGCCACGTCTTGTTGCACAGGTTGGTCAGCGAGGGCATGAAGGTGGCTTGGTTCAACCTGGGGGACACCGGGACGGTGGTTTGGGGAGGGGGGCGTGGTCTTCTCCCACCCACGCCCCCCAAACCCTTCCCAGGTCTTTCCTTCACTCAACCTTGAATCCTCAAACATCTCCCAACCCTTCCCAAACCTCCATTTTCCGTCAGCCGTGGCCTACAGGTTCTCGTTGGCCAACCGTTGACCTCTCAAACCCAACTCTGGCTTCTCTTCTTCTCCATCCATCTTTGAGGGACTTTGTTGTCCCCTTTTGGACATCAAGACATCTCCCAACCCTTCCCAAACCTCCATTTTCCGTCAGCCGTGGCCTACAGGTTCTCGTTGGCCAACCGTAGACCTCTCAAACCCAACAACCACTTCTCCTCTTCTCCATCCATCTTTGAGGGACTTTGTTGACCCCTCCTGGATCTTCAAACATCTCCCAAACCTCCATTTTCCACCAACCGTGTCCTAGAGGTGCCGGTTGGCCAACCGTTGACCTCTCAAACCCAATTCCTCCTTCTCCTCTTCTCCATCCATCTTTGAAGGACATTGTTGTCCCCTTTTGGACATTGAGACACCTCCCAACCCTTCCCAAACCTCCATTTTCCGTCAGCCGTGGCCTACAAGTGATGGTTGGCCAACCGTAGACCTCTCAAACCCAACTCCTGCATCTCTTTTCCACCCCTTCCACAGTTGAGGGACATCCTTGAACTTATCTTCTCCTGAACTTCCAAACATCTCCCAACCCTTCCCAAACCTCCATTTTCCATCAGCCGTGGCCTACAGGTTCTCGTTGGCCAACCGTTGACCTCTCAAACCCAATTCCTCCTTCTCCTCTTCTCTATCCATCTTTGAGGGACTTTCTTGTTCTCTCTGGGATCTTCCAGACATCTCCCCACCCTTCCCAAACCTCCATTTTCCACCCCCCACGTTCTAGAGGTTCTGATTGGCCAACCGTAGACTTCTCAAACCCAACCGCTGCTTCTCCTCTTCCCCGCCCACTTTGGAGGGACCTTCAGCCATCTCCCAACCCTTCCCAGACCTCCATTTTCCATCCGCCGTGTCCCACAGCCGCCGATTGGCCGGCCGTAGAACCTCAACTGACCCCTACCGCCTCTCCTCCCCCCGCTCAGATCATCAAGGCTTCCCATTGGCCCCTCCAGATCCCGCCCCGCCCCCCCCCCAAAAACCAACTGGCCAACCAGATAGCTCCTCCCACCCACCCCATCCCTCCCCGTCACGTTTCCACCGCTCCTCCCACCCACCCCGCCGGCTACTTTCCCACCAATCGCAGCCATCGAGGCCGAGGTCCCGCCCCCCCCCCCCCCAACCTCCCACCGGCCAATCAGCATTGAGGATGTAGCTGACCGGAAGGGGTAGGCGAAGGGGGCGGTGACGGTGGCGTTGGGTTGGCCATCGCAGCTGATCCAGAAGGAGACGGCCCCGCTGTAACCCCCGCAGGTGGCGAAGGCAAAAATGGAGAAAAACTGTCGGGAAAAAGGAAAAAAAAGGATTTTCATCCCAAAAACAACCCCCCCGGCAAGTTTATTCGCCAAAAGAAACAGATAAAAACAGCAAGAATCGGAATCCTTGGGTGAAAAAGAGCTGGAAAAGGGATTTTCGAAGAATTTTAGTCTTTCGATTTTTGTTTCTATTTAAATTTTCTACTCTCAACGGCTGCAAGAATGAGATTTTTACAAAAAACACCCAAAATAATAAATAGTCAAAAAACCCCAAATATTATAATTGCCCCCCAAAACGCCAAATAATAATTAACCAAAAAAAAAAAAACCCCAAATAATAATTGCTGCCCAAGCCCCCGAAATAATTACCCAAAAAAACCCCAAATAAAAAAAATTACCCAAAACAACGAAAACAGAATAATTACGCCCAAAAAAACACAAAAAGAATAATTACCCCCAAAATCCCCCAAAGAGAATAATTACCCCCCAAAAACCCAAAAGAATTACCCACCCCCCAAAAAAATAATTACCACCCAAAACCCCAAAAAGAATAATTACCCCAAAAATTAAAAAAAAAAAATAATTACCCCCCAAAACCCCGAAACAATAATTAACAAAAAAAAACCAAAAAGAATAATTACCGCCCAAAACCCCAAAATAATAATTAACCAAAAAATCTCCTAAATAATAATTAACTAAAAGACCTCTTCAAAATAGTAATTAACCAAAAAACCCACACACGCAACCAAAAATTGGAATTTGGGGGGAAAACAACCAAAAATTGGAATTTTTGGGGAAAAAACCAACCAAAAATCGGAATTTTGGGGGGAAAAAAAACAACCAAAAATCGGAATTTTTTGGGGAAAGAAAACTAACCAAAAATCAGAATTTTGGGGGAAAGAAAACCAACCAAAAATCAGAATTTTGGGGGAAAGAAAACCAACCAAAAATCAGAATTTTGGGGGAAAGAAAACCAACCAAAAATCAGAATTTCGGGGGAAAAAACCAACCAAAAATCAGAATTTCGGGGGGAAAAAACCCAACCAAAAATGAAAATTTTTGGGGGAAAAAAAACAACCAAAAATCGGAATTTTTTGGGGAAAGAAAACCAACCAAAAATCGGAATTTTTTGGGGAAAGAAAACCAACCAAAAAACAGAATTTTGGGGGAAAGAAAACCAACCAAAAAACAGAATTTTGGGGGAAAGAAAACCAACCAAAAATCAGAATTTTGGGGGAAAAAAACCAACCAAAAATCAGAATTTCGGGGGGGAAAAAAACAACCAAAAATCAAAATTTCAGGGGGGAAAAAAAACAACCAAAAATCGGAATTTTGGGGGGAAAATAACCAACCAAAAATCGGAATTTTGGGGGGAAAAACCCAACCAAAAATCGGAATTTTGGGGGGAAAAACCCAACCAAAAATCGGAATTTTGGGGGGAAAAAACCCCAACCAAAAATCGGAATTTTTGGGGAAAAAACCCAACCAAAAATTGTAAATTTGGGGGAAAAACCCACCAAAAATGGGGGTGTTTGGAGAAACCATTAATCCCCAATTAAAGCTACTGGGGGGATTAATTTCATTAAATCAATTTAACGGGAATTTTAATAAATTTAAGTTTCCAAATTAGAACTTTTTTAAATTTTAGATTTTAATTTTTTGTTATTATATTTCACTTTTAAATACAAAATCGCTGGGTTAAAGGGGGGGGGGGAATTTTCACCAAATAAAATGCAAAATCATGATTAAGAAAAAAAAAGACCACCAAAAATCTGAATTATTGGGGGAAAAGAGCCAGAAACGGGTGTTTGCAGCAACGATAAACCCCAATCAGAACCCTCCGATAATTCAATTAATTAAATCTATTTCAAGGACGATTTGAATGAATTTAAATTCTCCCTTTTTAAAGTTCTTTGAAATTTTAAATTTCAATTCAATTTTTAATTTCCAATTTTATTTTCCATCAGATTTTTTTAGAAATTTTCCATTCTCCATTCAACATTTCTAATTTAATTTTATATTTTACGTTAAAACTCACATTTTGCATTTTTTATTTCCATTTTACATTCTGTTTCTGAATTTTATTTAATTTTTTTCAATTCATTTTCTTTGTGGTTTTCACTTAAATATTTTTTCCAGTTTTTTCTCCAAACATTAAACTTTAATTCAATCTAAAATCAATTATCCCAGGAACGCTCCCAGTAACCCCCCCCAGCATTCCCAGTGCCTCCCAGTACCCCCCCAGTGCCCCCACGCCCCTCCCAGTAACCCCTAGTGCTCTCCCAGTAACTCCCAGTGCCCCACCAGTCCCTCCCAGTAACCCCCCCACTCCCCCCCAGTAACTCCCAGTCCCCCCCAGTAACTCCCAGTCCTACCCGCTCCCTCCCAGTCACTCCCCAAAAACTCCAGTCCCCCCCCACTCCCTCCCAGTATCTCCCCAGTAACCCCCCCTGCCTCCCAGTATCCCCCCAGTACTCCCCCCAGTGCCTCCCAGTCCCCCCTCAAACCCCTCCCAGTGCCTCCCAGTCCCTCCCAGTCCCCCCTCAAACCCCTCCCAGTGCCTCCCAGTCACGCTCCAGTCATGCTCCAGTCACGCTCCAGCCCCCCCCAGTGCCTCCCAGTCCCCCTCAGACCCCTCCCAGTCCCTCCCAGTCACGCTCCAGGCCCTCCCAGTGCCTCCCAGTCCCCCCTCAAACGCCTCCCAGTGCCTCCCAGTCACGCTCCAGCCCCCCTCAGTGCCTCCCAGTCCCCCCTCAAACCCCTCCCAGTCCCTCCCAGTGCCCCCTCAAACCCCTCCCAGTCCCTCCCAGTCACGCTCCACCCCCCCAGTGCCTCCCAGTCCCCCCTCAAAACCCTCCCAGTGCCTCCCAGTCACACTCCAGCCCCCCCCAGTGCCTCCCAGTCCCCCCTCAAACCCCTCCCAGTCCCTCCCAGTCACGCTCCAGCCCCCCCCAGTGCCTCCCAGTCCCTCCCAGTCCCCCCTCAAACCCCTCCCAGTGCCTCCCAGTCACGCTCCAGCTGCCCCCAGTCCCTCCCAGTCCCACTCCAGTCCCTCCCAGTCCCGCTCCAGTCCCCCCCAATGCCTCCCAGTCCCTCCTAGTCCCCCCTCAAACCCCTCCCAGTGCCTCCCAGTCACGCTCCAGTCCCCCCCAGTCCCTCCCCAGTCACGCTCCAGCCCCCCCCAGTGCCTCCCAGTCCCCCCTCAAAACCCTCCCAGTCCCTCCCAGTGCCTCCCAGTCACGCTCCAGCCCCCCCCAGTGCCTCCCAGTCTCCCCTCAAACCCCTCCCAGTCCCTCCCAGTGCCTCCCAGTCACGCTCCAGTCCCTCCCAGTCCCGCTCCAGCCCCCCCCAGTCCCTCCCAATCCCGCTCCAGCCCCCCCCCAGTCCCTCCCAGTGCTCCCAGTCCCACTCACCCACTGGAGGCCCCGCACCAGCCCCAGCGGTTCCTTGACGGGGCCCAGCTCCAGCCGCAGCCCCGACATCTTCCTCCTCCCTCCTCCTGTTTCCGCCGCGCGCCGGAAGTGGCGTCAGGCGCACGGAGGGGGCGGAGCGCCGCCGCCGCGCTTCGGCCGCCCAGCAGGCGCGCGGCCGCTTCATTTGCATAACGCCCCCAGCCCCGCCGCTGATTGGCTGCCTTCTCCACCCCCTCCGCCCGCTCATTTTGCATAGCCCCGCCCCGCCGCTGATTTGCATGCGGCGTGGCCCTCATTTGCGTGCCCCGCCCCCTTCGTTTGCATATCCACGCCCGCGACGCCCATCTCATTTGCATAAACAGCCACAAACCCCACCCCCGCGCTCACTCCAGCGCGTTTGTTCATTCATTTGCGTAGCCACGCCCCCCCGGAACCCGCCTCATTTGCATAATTACCAAGACCCCCACTGAACCCCCTCATTTGCATAATTACCACCTCCCCGCCTTGATCTGCTGCTTTGCATAACCCCCCCTCCACCGATGAACTCGCCTCATTTGCATAACCAAAGCTTTTATTCACATCGAACACCCGGCTCGTCCGTTTGCATAGCCACGCCCCCAAGCCAACCCCCTCATTTGCATAACACCCAGCTGGCCCCGCCCCCCACCCCCCAACAGGCAGGGGCATGATTGGGGGAGGGGGGTGTAGTCAACCGCTAACCCCACCCCTTCCCAGGCCACGCCCACACCCCAAGGCCACGCCCACTCCCCCCAGGGTCCTACTGACCCTAATTGCCCCCAGACCCCCCCAAATTGCCCCCAGGACCCCCCAATTACCCCCAGGACCCCTTAATTGCCCCCAGACCCCCTCTAATCGCCCCCAGACCCCCTCTAATTACCCCCAGACCCCCCCAAATTGCCCCCAGGACCCCCCAATTACCCCCAGGACCCCCCAAATTGCCCCCAGACCCCCTTTAATCGCCCCCAGACCCCCCCAAATTGCCTCCAGGACCCCCCAAATTGCCCCCAGACCCCCTTTAATCGCCCCCAGACCCCCCCAAATTGCCTCCAGGACCCCCCAAATTGCCCCCAGACCCCCTTTAATCGCCCCCAGACGCCCCCAAATTGCCTCCAGGACCCCCCAAATTGCCCCCAGACCCCCTTTAATCGCCCCCAGGACCCCCCAAATTGCCCCCAGACCCCCTTTAATCGCCCCCAGGACCCCCCAAATTGCCCCCAGACCCCCTTTAATCGCCCCCAGGACCCCCCAATTACGCCCAGACCCCCTCTAATTACCCCCAGACCCCCCCAAATTGCCCCCAGGACCCCCCAAATTGCCCCCAGACCCCCCCCAATTGCCCCCAGACCCCCCTTAATTGCCCCCAGACCCCCCTTAATTGCCCCCAGGACCCCCCAAATTGCCCCCAGACCCCCTTTAATTGCCCCCAGGACCCCCCAAATTGCCCCCAGACCCCCCCCAATTGCCCCCAGGACCCCCCAATTACCCCCAGACCCCCTTAATTGCCCCCAAACCCCCCTTAATTGCCCCCCCCCCCCTCAAAAATCCCAAATATTGAGGGCCCCCCGCACCCGGCCAAGCCCCAGCACCCTCCGGCGCACCGTCCGCCCCCCCCCTCCCCACCACCTCCACCTCCACCCCCTCCCGGCTACTACTAGCCCGGTGGCTACCAGCCGGGGGACCACCTAATTCTAACCCCGCCCCCCCAGGGTCACCTGACCCACAACTACGCCGTCCACCAATCCCGTCCCGCCCCGGTTTCGACGTCCCCCCGCGGCCACCGACCCCGTGGCCACCACCGCAACATCTACTAGCCCAAGGGCTACCGTTTTGGGGGACATTTTTTCTCCGGCCCGGCCCCCCGCAGCAACACGTGGCACCAGCCACATCCCCACCGAGCCCCAGTGTCCCCCCGTGGCCACTAGCCCTGTGGCTACCAGCCCCGTGGCCACCATCCTTGTGGCTACAAACCCCATGGCCACCACTGCCCCAGTCATCATCCCAGTGGCCACCAGTTCCACGGCCACTAGCCCCATCGCCATCATCCCAGGGGCCACCGGGTCCACGGTCATCAGCCCCGTGGCCACTAGCCCAGTGACTACCAGCTCCACCGTCACCGTCCCTGGGGCTACAAACCTTGTGGCCACCAGCCCCGTGGCTACTATCTCCATGACCATCATCCTGGTGGCCACCGGCTCCACGGCCACCAACCTCATGACAACAAGCCCCATGGCCACCACCAGTCCCATGGCTACCAGCCTCGTGGCCGCCAGTAGTCCCGTGGCTACCAGCCTCGTGGCCACCAGCCTCATGACAACAACCCCCGTGGCCACCAACCCTGTGACCACCAGCCCCGTGGCCACCAGCCCCATGGCCACCATCCTCACGACGACAACCCCCGTGGCCACCATCCCAGCGACCACTAGCCCCGTGGCCACCACCCTCATGACAACACCCCCCGTGGCCACCATCCCAGCGACCACTAGCCCCGTGGCCACCACCCCCGAGACCACCATCTTCCCGCCCGCCACCACGCCCCCCATCCCCGTAGCCACCAGCCCCATCCCCGTAGCCACCCGCCCCACCAACCCCATCCCAGTAGCCACCGGGCCCGCCGGCCAACTCCAACGCCCGCTTGCCCAAACCCAACCGCGGTAGCCCGCGCTCCAGGGACGCCAAGAGCACGCACGCCTTGCACAGAGGTTGGCTGGCGGCGAACCCGCACCTCCCGCACGCCCCCAACGTTTTGGTGGCCACCTCGGCCGCCACCGCTAGCCGTCGGCCCGAATGACCCAAAGCGGCTACCGTACTAGCCCGGGTGGCTTCCAAATCTTTGAGGAGGGTCCGGGCGTAGCCGCGGTAGGCGTGGGGCGCGTAGACGCACTCGGTGCTGACGTAGTCCAACCCTTCGAAGTAGGCGTAGAGGACGATCTCCTTCTCGTAGGCGTGCCGCAACGGCTTGCACCGCGGCACCGCCGGCCACGGGGCAACCGAAGGGGCTCGCCGGTGGCCCGCGGGATCGGGAGAAGCCTTGGGGCGGTCGGCGGTGGCCTTCGGGAGCTTCTCGGGGGTCAACGGAGGGTTCGCGGTGGTCAACGGAGGGTTGGCGATGGCCAACGGAGGGCTCGCGGTGGCCAACGGAGGGCTCGCGGTGGCCAACGGAGCGTTGGTGGTGGTCAACGGAGGGTTCGCGGTGGCCAACGGAGGGCTCGCGGTGGCCAACGGAGCGTTGGCGGTGGTCAACGGAGGGTTGGCGGTGGCCAACGGAGGGCTCGCAGTGGCCAACGGAGCATTGGCGGTGGCCAACGGAGCATTGGCGGTGGCCAACGGAGGGTTCGCGGTGGCCAACGGAGGGTTCGCGGTGGCCAACGGAGGGCTCGCGGTGGCCAACGGAGGGCTCGCGGTGGCCAACGGAGGGCTCGCGGTGGCCACCAAAGCCACAGAGACCTTTAGGGAGCTGGTGGTGGTCTCTGGACAGTTCTTGGTGGCCCCCGTAGGACTTCTGGTGGTCTCCGTGGAGTTTTCGGTGGTCGCCATGGAGTTTTCGGTGGTCGCCGTGGAGTTCTTGGTGGTCGCCGTGGCGTTCTTGGTGGTCTCCATGAGGCTCTTGGTGGTTTCCGTGGCATTTTCAGTGGTCTCCCTGGGGATCTTGGTGGCCTCCATGGAGCTTTTGGTGGTCCCCATGAGATTTTTGGTGGATTCTGTGGCATTTTCGGTGGTCTCCGTGAGGTTTTTGGTGGTCTCTGTGGCATTTTCGGTGGTCTCTGTGGCGTTTTCGGTGGTCTCTGTGGCGTTTTCGGTGGTCTTCATAGAGTACTTGGTGGTCTTCGTGGCATTCTTGGTGGTCTCTGTGGCGTTTTCGGTGGTCTCCATGAGGTTTTTGGTGGTCTTCATGAAATTTTTGGTGGTCTTCATGGAGTACTTGGTGGTCTCCGTGGCATTTTTGGTGGTCTCCGTGAGGTTTTTGGTGGTCTTCATGGCATTCTTGGTGGTCTCCGCTGAGTTTTCGGTAGTCACGGCGCCTTTTGTGGATCTCTTGGTGGCCCTTGTGGCCTCCCCCGGGGTCTCGGTGGCCCCGGCGGCCATTTTGGTGGCCCCGGCGCTCATCCCGCCGGCCTCGGTGGCGGCGCGCCGGAGCCGGGCCACGTCCCCGCGCAGGAAGTTCATCAGCACCGTCTCGGCGATGTCATCGGCGTTGTGACCTGGGGGTCAAAGGTCACGGGGAGCCTGGTCACCGCTCCCCAGTGCCTCCCAGTATATCCCAGTACCCTCCACTCCCCTCCCAGTTCCCTTCTTCTTCATCTTATCCTCTCCCAGTGCGTCTCAACCCCTTCCCAGTGCATCCCAGTCCTTTCCCAGTGCCTCCCAGTATGACCCAGTATCCTCCAGTCCCTTCCCACCACCTCCCAGTGCCTCCCAGTCTCCCCCAAGTGCCTCC